>NC_050449.1:4741973-4818470 GCF_903995425.1 Onychomys torridus | reverse complement strand
TAGGACCAAACAGGCTGAGAAGGAAATCAGAGATACATCACCCTTTATATATAGCCACAATTTTATAAAATACCTTGGGGTTACTCTAACTAAGCATGTGAAGAGACCTATATGACAAGAACTTTAAATCCCTGAAAAAAGAAATTGAAAGAGATGTCGAAAATGGAAAGATCTCCCATGCTCATGGATAGGCAGGATTAACATAGTAAAAATTGTGATCTTACCAAAAGGAATCTACAGATTCAATGCAATTCCCATCAAATTACCAACACAATTCTTCACAGATCTGGAAAGAATAATACTCAACTTCATATGGAAAAACAAAAAACCCAGGATAGTCAAAAGAATCCTGTACAATAAAACAACCTCTGGAGGCATCACAATCCCCGACCTCAAGCTCTACTATAGAGCTACTGTAATAAAAAACAGCTTGGTACTGGCATAAAAACCAACATGTCAACCAATGGAATCTAATTGAAGACCCTGACATTAACCTGCACACCTATGAATATATAATTTTTGACAAAGAAGCCAAAAATGTACAATGGAAAAAAGAAAGCATCTTCAACAAATGGTGCTGGCATAACTGGATGTCAATGTGTAGAAGGCGGCAAATAGATCCATATCTGTCAACATGCACAAAACTTAAATCCAAGTGGATCGAAGACCTCAACATAAATCCAGCTACTCTGAACCTGATATTAGAGAAAGTAGGAAGCACTCTTGAATGCATTGGCACTGGAGATCACTTTCTAAATATAACACCAGTAGCACAGACACTGAGAGAAATAATCAATCAATGGGACCTGTTGAAACTGAGAAGCTTTTGTAGAGCAAAGGACACGGTCAACAAGACAAAGCAAAGGCCTACAGAATGGGAAAAGGTCTTCACCAACCCCACATCTGACAGAGGGCTGATATCCAGAATATATAAAGAACTTAAAAAATTAGACATCAAAATGCCCAACAGTCCTATTAAGAAATGGGCTATAGAACTAAACAGAGAATTCTCAACAGAGGAAGTTCAAATGGCTGAAAGACATTTAAGGAATTGCTCAACATCCCTAATTATCTGGGAAATGCAAATCAAAACGACTCTGAGATACCACCTTACACCTGGTCAGAATGGCTAAGATCGAAAGCACAGAAGACAGCTTATGCTAGAGAGGATGTGGAGCAAGGGGAACTTTCCTCCACTGCTGGTGGGAATGCAAGCTTGTACAGCCACTTTGGAAACCAATATGGCGCTTCCTTAGAAAATTGGGAATCCATCTCCCCCAAGACCCAGCTATAGCACTCTTGGGCATATACCCAAGGAATGCTCAATCATACCACAAGGGCATTTGCTCAGCTATGTTCATATCAACATTGTTTGTAATAGCCAGAACCTGGAAACAACCTAGATGGCCCTTCAACTGAAGAATGGATAAAGAAAATATGGTACATATACACAATGGAGTACTACTCAGCAGAGAAAAACAATGACATCATGAGGTTTGCAGGCAAATGGATGGATCTAGAAAAAATCATCCTAAGTGAGGTAACCCAGACTCAGAAAGACAAACACGGTATATACTCACTCATAGGAGGATACTAGATGTAAAACAAAGATGACTAGACTGCTACACAACTCCAGGGATGCTACGTAGAAAATGGGACCCTGAGAAAGACACTGGGATCACCCAATGACAGAGAAATGGATGAGATGTACATGAACAACCTGGATGACAGTGGGAGTAATGAAGGGCAAGATTTGAGGGAAGGAAAGCTTAGGGGATCAGGAGATCCCAGCTGGATCAAGAACAGAAAGGGAGAATGAGGAATAACAGACCATGATAAATGAAGACCACATGAGACCAGGAATAGGCAGAGTGCTCAAGAGGTCCCCAGAAATCCACAATGGTATATCCTCTGTAGACTGCTGGCAATGGTTGAGAGAAAGCCTGATCTGACCTAGTCTGGTGATCAGATGGCCAACCACCCTACCAGTTGTCTTGGCACTCTCATCCAATACCTGATGGAAGTGGATACAGAGATCCTCAGCCAGGCCCCAGGTGGAGCTCCAGGTGTCCAACTGTCGAGAAAGAGGAGGGACTGCAAGAGCGTGAATTGTTGACACCAAGATTGGAAAAAGCACAGGGACAAATAGCCAAATGAATGGAAGCACATGAATTATGAACCAAAGACTGTGGAGCCCCCAGCTGGATCAGGCCCTCTGGATAAGTGAGACCATTGAACAGCTTGATCTGTTTGGGAGGCATCCAGTCTGTGGGACCAGGATCTGTCCTTAGTGCATGAGCTGGCTGTTTGAAACCTTGGGCTTACACAGGGATACTTTGCTCAGTCTGGAAGGAGGTGACAGGACCTGCCTGTACTGAATCTACCAGGTTTAAATGAACTCCCAGGGGTGCCTTGATCCTGGAGGACATGGGAATGGAGGGGAGGTGCTGGGGGGAAGGTGGGTTTGGGGGCAGGAGGGGGGAGGACAGGGGAACCCATGGCTGATGTATAAAATTTAAAACACATAATAATAAAGAAAAAATTATTTATTAAAAAAGTGTTGGTATTAATGGATTTTTCAGATCCTCTCAATATAGTTACTGACTCTCAGTATGCTGAAAGAGTGGTATTACATATTGAGACTGCAGAATTTATCCCTGATGCTTCAGAATTAACTTCACTATTTATTCAATTACAAGATACAATCAGGGAAAGGAGTCATCCTTTATACATAACTCACATCCGATCCCATACTGGTCTGCCAGGCCCTCTACCACAAGGAAATGAGGAAATTGACCAATTACTTATAGGAAATGTGTTGGAAGCCTCAAAATTTCATCAGAAACATCATGTCAATAGTAAAGGTTTAAAAAAGGATTTTTCCATAACCTGGCAACAAGCCAGGGAAATTGTAAAGAAATGTCCTACTTGTTCCTTCTACAATCAGACACCATTACCAGCAGGATGTAACCCAAAGGGTACTCAGAGGAATGAAATCTGGCAGATGGATGTGTTTCACTTTGCAGAATTTGGATAATTGAAATATGTACACCATACTATTGATACTTTATTCAGGATTTCAAAGGGCAACTGCTTTGAGTTCTGAAAAAGCTGATTCTGTAATCACTCATTTGCTAGAAGTTATGGCCATCATGGGTATACCTGCGCAAATTAAAACTGACAATGCTCCAGCATTTCTCTATTAAAATGAAACAGTTTTTTGCTTATTATAATGTTAGGGACCAAGATGTCAGGAACCAAACATGAACCATGGAAAGTACTAGCTAGACCAAAGAATAACTCATAAGCCCCTTCCCAGAGCACTAACCAGAGGCCTCCAAACATAAGAGAACATGCTACAGTCAGGTGCCATGACAACCGAAGTAAAGAGCATTCCAGGGTCAGGTATCCTAGCAACAGAATATACTGCCCCTGACCAGTGACCTTAGCCGACATCTCCAAGTTGCACTATCTGCCTCACACGTCTTGCACCCCTTCCATGTTCTACACATCCCTTCCCCTTCCCGCCTTCCTGCCCCTTCCCCTCTTATGCTATATAAGCCATGTGGAGAAAAATAAAGATTGGTGGCTTGATCAGAATTCTGTCTTGGTGTCTGTCTCTTCGTGTCACCCTGTCCTTTCATTCTCTCCCACAGGTGGGTCGCCCCTCATTGACACCCCACTGGCCAGGGCACTATAATATAAAGCGTATTACAGGTATACCACATAATCCTACAGGCCAAGCAGTTACAGAAAGATCCAACAGAACTCTAAAGGACATGATAAACAGAAAGGGGTAACAAAAACCCCCAGAAATAGACTGCACAATGCTCTATTAACTTTGAATTTTCTCAATGCTAATGAGGAAGGAACAACAGCTGCAGAGAGACATTGGTTAATAGAAAAAACAACAGAATTAAATCAGCCTATATACTTCAAGGATGTGCTGACCTCAGAATGGAAACCAGGGTATGTGTTACATTGGGGATGAGGTTTTGCTTTTGTTTCTGCAGGAGAAGATAAGCTGTGAGTACCATCAAAACTGATAAAGGTTCGATTTGAACAAGAGAGACCTCTTAATTAGAAGAGGTGATAGTTCATCAACCAACATGACCATCCAGTTTAAACTCACTTATACCATTAATACACGCCTTTTCATTTAATCAGATGTAACTTGCCAAAAGGGGACCTCCCCAAAATTAGTCTTGGGGAAGGGTTTTTGGTTTTGTCTTTTAGGAGAATGAAGGCTAAGGAATCTGAAGAACACTGGACAAATGAGACAACTGAAGAAAAAGGACAAATCATCTGTCGCAGGAAACAGAGTAAAATGGCCTATTGGTATATCATCTACAAAATTTCATAAATCTTTCTAAATGTTTGTTTCTGCTCTTCTCTAAAAAATTAATACTCTTAGTCTTCTTGTAGTCCCAGTTCAATTAAAGCTTCAAGTTGATTTTGGAGTTGCAGAATGGCTCTCTCCTCCTTTAAACTCAAGCATGTTGTCAAAAGGAAAATGAAAACTCCCTGTATTATACCAGAAGAAAGAGCCATCTTCTGACATGGGACAGGAGAAAAACCAAATTAATTAAGGGACTATTCTATTACTAATCTCAATTCTTTGATTCTATTCTGATTCTTTAAACTTTTCTTAAAGTATGAATTTTATATCAAAATTTACAAGATATATATATTTTTTAAACTTTGTTAAGATAATAATGGTCATATAGAGTACTAATTAATTCTAGAGAAAAGGCTTCGATTAGCTGCCTATACATGTCTTTGTGTTTGAGTCTCTTTTCAGTTTTCTGCAGGAAATCATGGCCAGGCCTAACCTCAACTGAAATCTCCAGGAAGAAGATGGGGCCCCACAATGACAATTCCACGTGGAAAATAATATCACTAAGCTGACAAACATCATCTACAGATCAGCTTTGGACTACAAAGTGCTTAGAGCAATTCTGAGATGGCTAGCTGAGATGATCCAGTTTCAAAGACTACTTGAATAAGGACTTGAGATAAACCCTGAACTTTGGCATTATGGATAACAAAGAATATAGTTATCTTTCCTAGAATTTGTCAATTAACCCAAAATTTTTCTTTTCAGAATAAAGATAACTTCGCCCATACCCAGCAGGAAGCAATTTTAAGAATTCGATGCCCACATTCCCAAAGGGGTGGTGTGGGGTGGGTGGTTTTTTGGTCTTTTCATGGGTATTGGGTCTAGGATAGTTTTCATTGTTTAGGAAGGTTGGTTACAAGTTGTTGTTAAGGGTTAGGAAAAGGGCTAGGCAAAAGGTGCTTGTTAAAAAGAAAAGACAATTACTAGTTTTAAATACTTTACATTCAATTGGATTGTTTTATATTGTATACAAATTATTATTGAGATTGAGATTGTTAGAATATAGCATACACGTATTTCTAATCTTGCTCGAGATATTGTATTTATACCATTCATTTAACAATGTAATGCAATTTGCTAATCCTTGAATGTTAGTATTACCAACTATTAGGATATATAGAAATGAAAATTAGTGGTTAGACATTACAATTAAACTTGTAGTCATATTAGGTGTGTTTTCAAGATCAAACAGATATATTTTAGATAGACAGGTCATCTTCAAACTCTTCAGAGATCTACAGAATATGGCATTTAAAATGTTTTAATAACTTAAGAATTTTTCTTTTTTGCTATGACTATGAGACATGACAGATCCTGGCAGTACCAATCTACTTCAGAGAAAATATGGGCATTGAAGAAACTGCATATGGAGTTCAGTTTCATTGTGGCAAAAGTTAGCCACAAAGTTGTTGTCTAACAAAAGTTAGACAGCAAAGTATCCTCTAATCAACTGCTGACAAACAGGACAGACAGGACATTAAACCAAGGACTACCAATTCTTGCCAAAACAAGTGTGGTTGTGGCTTTAACAAAAGGCATCTTCTGAAGCCAGGACAATATGGCACCATCCCTGAAGTGAGTGACCTTTGCAATCTGTAAAAGGTACCGTGCCCTTTTCTTCAAAGGCAGCTGGACAGGGAGTGGGCCAATGGCTTCCGGTGTGCAATGGAACAGCAGATGAAACAGTTATTCTTGAAGAATAACTAAGCTCACCCCTCTCAATAGTAGACTGGCGTTTAATAGAGGGATGTGGAGAAGAACAGGATGCCAAGATGAAGCCACATATACACAGCCAAGAAAAATGGACAGCTGAATTGAAAAGACATCAATATTTTCCAGAATTTAAAATCCTGAATCATGACATGACACTAATGGAATTCAGGTGTTTCTGGTACATGGACTGCTCTCACCAAATGTGAGGTCAAACTGTTGACCTTTGTATACATCCTAGTTCACAAAAGAGTCTTTCAGATACGCTAAGCCTATAGGCTGAAGATGATGCCCCAACACTGTGGAGAAACCTCAGGTGACTGTCCAGGCAGCTGGCTGTTTCTGTCAACTCACATTTTTTTTTTTTTTGGAAGCTGCTTGCATGCACTTCTTGTTGTTATTTTTTATTAGGTAGTATTATTTCCTTCTTGGGTCTCTGAGGGAGTTGAAGATCAGTTAGTTATAGTTATAATTATCTTTGTTAAGGATTTCAGAAAAACTCACTAAGAGCTGTTAAGTGTATAAATTTGAAAGACGTTATAAGACAGTTCTGTTAGCAATGTAAGTTAGGATAAAAGGTGAATCAGGTACATTCTGGACTTACCAAAATAGGATAGATAATGGAATTATTTTCTCTGAATTTGTTAAATACAAATGGACTAGACATTGTTTAGGTATTTATTGTTTGTATATATGGTATATATAGTTATTGTACTTTTGTATATAGTTTTTCTTATATTAGTTATAACTTTTTCCTTTTTTTCTTTTTATTAAAATAGAAAAGGGGAAATATAGTGATATTTTATTTGTATTGAAATGTGATTTTATTTGTATGTCAATAAACTTGCCTTGAGGTCAGAGCAAGCCAGAGCAGAAGCTGAGCAGTAGTGGGGCACGCCTTTAATCCCAGCACTTGGGAGGCAGAGCTAGGCGGATCTCTGTGTGTTCAAGGACACAGCCAGCATGGCAGACACATGCCTTTAATCTCAATACCAACCATAGAAGACCTGGAGGTCTGTACAAACAGGCAGTGACAAGGAGGTCATGTGGCTGGGTTTACAACCAATGAGAAAACAGAACAGAAAGTCTTTAAATAGACAGGACGCACAGAAGTAGGTCTCTTGCGGAGAGGAAGAACACTAGAAGCAGTGAAGGGTAAGGTTTTCTGCTCTTGCTCTGACCTCGTGGTTTTTAACTCTGCAATTGGTTCTGTGTTTCTTATTTAACAAGCCGGTTACATCTACACACATGTCCTACTTTGCTTCTCTGCTGCTCTTATAAACACTGTGACCAAAACAACTTACATCAGGAAGCATTTAATTCATCTTACAGTCCATCATGAAAGAAATCAAGGCAAATAACTGGAGGCAGGAACTGAAGCAGAGACCATAGAGGTATGCTGCTTACTGGCTTGCTTTCTTATACACCCTAGGACCACCTTTCCAGGGGTGGCACCACCCATAGTGGACTAGTTTCTTCCATGTTAATCATTAATCAAGAAAATGCCACTACAGAAATGCATGCCCACCGGCTAATCTGATCTAGACAATTCCTTAACTGAAGTTGCCTCTTCCCAGGTGACTCTAATTTGTGTTGAAAACACATCAGCATGCCATGAGTCATTATGCTGTAAGAGGTAGCACAGCCAGACACTCTCAGCTAACTAAACTCACAAATAATTTGCAATATTGTATCGTAAAAGGATATCGGAACAGTGGATCTTAATGACTATCACCACTGCAGTTCTAGAATGATCCACTTTTACATATATGTTAATGAAAATTACTGTCCTGCTAATGACTCCCTTTGCAGCCATTATCCTTATGGAACACCCATTCCAGTTCAAGATGACCAACATCAAAGCTGGATACTGCTCATGGATCAATTATTCCAATTTACTTGTCATTTCCTTCCATGCTGGATCCTGACTTTCTGGTGAGTATTACTTATAATTAAAAATCTTTCACACTTCATATCCATTCCCAACTCTCTATGCACACTCTCCTATCACAAGCTTCCTTATCCATAGTCTTTTAGTTAATTTCCTTTGGTGCTTCCCCAGACTACTGGCCACTTTCCAGGCATATGTACGCATGTATGTATGAAAAATACATAATACTTTACCTTAAGGGTTTAAGTTTTAACACATGTATCAGAAGGGACAAACTATATGCAAGACATAGCAGTTATTGTTATTACTATTATTGTATTGTAAGAGTTTGGAGTTAAGTGGTCTTGAGTACAACTTACAATATTCATGGATGTCTTTTGACAAATCAATTAACCTCTACAAGCCTAGATTTCATTATCTGTAAAACACAACTATATACCATGTACCTAACATCTAAGTGCATCAAAGGTACTCAATCAAATGATGGTAACCTATGTTGCATACCTAAAATATAATCTATTTGCTATTATTGTGATGACTTCCTAACAGAACTCTCTGTCTCCTATCTCTTTCCTCTGTAGCCCACTATTCCTATTATTATCAAAGCTCCCAACATTGAGAATTATATAAAATTAACCACACTATTTCTCCATCAACAAAATCAAGAATAGTGCTTTCAAGATAAATTCTCAAATCTTTATCACACTATGAAATGCCTGTGGGACTTGACTTTCATTTCTTTCCAGCCAGCTCATGCGACATTTCAAATGTTGCCAATGGCAACCTCTGAAAATGCACAGGTACAGTGACTGTAGTGGTAAGTCACACACATCATCTGGAATCCTGGAGCATGTGTGCCTGGATGTAGCCACTACATGCCACCTCCTCTTCCTGGGGAAGTTAGGTACTTGCCCATTTATGAAGACACAAATGCTCATACCATCAAGTACCAAATACGGGCCATCCTGGGGATGAAGAGGAATAGAAACGGTAAATCTAACCAGGAGAGCTTCCAAAGGAAGAAAGGAAATCAGAAACATGATAAAACAGCGTCTGGCTTTAATCTTGACCCTGGAAGAGGTGAAAAGAGTGCAGGTGGACAGCAGGAGGAGAGCCAAATACCCACATGAGGTGATAATCCGAGAGCCCAGACAAGTCCTTCTTAATTCAGGGCTTTGGAGGTGGACAGGATTTCTACAATCAGAAGAAAAGGGGCAAATCTGGTTAATCAGATTGTGGCCAAGTGTAAAGTCACTACAGAGAAATAAATACCTCAAGTCTAATCTTGGGCCCTGCTAAACTATAGAGATTCTGGGTGTCTTAATCAGCCATTCTCAGCTATGATGTATATCAGGATCACCAGGTGAACTGAAAACTCACTCAGTGCTCACTCAAGTACAGTAGGGTCTGAGATAGTTTTAACCAATTATTCCAGGTGATATGTGTACAATTTATTTTAGTTGAATTTTCATTTTTACTGAAAATAGATTTTTTTTCATGCAATACATCCTGGTTACAGTTTCCTCTCCCTCTGTTCCTCCTATCTCCTTCTCACCTCCCCTCCCATCTGGATCCACTCACTTTTGCCTCCCATTAGAAAACAAAGAATCATCTAGAGAATAATAATAAAATAAAAACATGAGAAAATAGCCCAAGAAAAGGCACAAGAAACATATTGATGCAGAGACCCACTACTTCACACACTCAGGAAATCCATGAAAACACAAAAACCAGAAGCCATAACATGTACACAAAGGGCCTGTGGTATAAAAGAGAGGGAGGGAGAAAGGGAGAAATAAAATGCAAAATACATAAAATTTTAATTAAAATTTTAAAAATGAAACTAAAGAGAAAAAGCCTTGATATGACATTATGAGACAAAAAAAACCTCCAAAGATGCCTTTGAGTTCTTTTTCTGTTGGCCATCTACTGCTGGGCACGCAGCCCACCCTTAAGAGTCGTTTGTTTCCCCAGTGAGACTGCCTTGGAGTGAACTGTATTTTCATTTAAGTGGTTATCATTTGGAGACAGCCTCTGAGTTAGGGATGGAGGCATGTGTCCACTTCTCTTTTAAACTCTAGGACCTTGTCTGGCGCAGACCTGTGCAGGACCTTGTGTGCGGTCTCTGTGAGTTCACATGTGCTTTGACCCGGTTGTATTTAGATGCCTGTGTTTCCTGGGTGTGCCCCCTCCCCTCTGGCTCTTACACTCTTTCCTCCTCTGCTTCCACAGGGTTGCCTAAGCTCTGAGGAGAAGGATTTGATGGAGACATTCTGTTTAGGGCTGAGTGTTTCAAGGTCTCTCACTCTCTGCATATTGCTTGGTTTGGGTCTCTGTATTTCTTCCCATCTACTGCAGGAAGAAGCTTTTCTAATGATGGATGAGCAATGCACTTATCTGAGTACAGGAAAATATCAGGAGTCAATTCATTGCTATGTTTTTGTTTTGTTTAACAATAATATTTAGTTTTACCTTAGGTCCCTGAGCTAACTAGTCTCAGGTTCTTAGTCCCTCAAGCTGCATCGGGTATGGGTTCCATATCATGCAGTAGACCTTAATCAAATCAGATATTGGTTGGTTACTCCCACAAATTCTTGCCTCCATTGTATTAGCATATCCTGAAGGGAGGATATCTTTGTAGATAAAAGGTTTGTACCTGGGTTGGTGTTTACGTTTATCCTTTGATACCCTACAGAGTACCTTCTGGTACCAAAAACACTAGCCCAGACATGTAGAAATTGTTAAACATGTGTAAATTGATAAACACAATCCATCATATAAACAAACTGAAAGTCCAAAAACACATGATTATCTCATTAGATGCATAAAAGACCTTTGAAAAATCCAGTACCTCTTCATGGTAAAAGTCCTAGAGAGATTAGGGATACAAGGTTCATACCTCAACAAAATAAGGGCAGTTTACAGCAAACCCACAGCCAACATCAATTTAAGTGGAGAGAAACTCAAGTATTTCCATTAAAATCAGGAACACGTAGTTTCCCTCCCCGGACTGCAAAAGAAAGAGTGCCCTTCTCCCTTCTTGACCCCTGGCCCTTCCCTCCCTCCTCCCCTCTTGCCGCTGTAGCCTCTGGCGCTCCGGCCACGGTGATGGGGTCTCGGGCCTCCACATTACTGCGGGACGAAGAGCTCAAGGAGATCAAGGAGACTGGCTTTTCCCACAGTCAGATCAGGCGCCTGTTCAGCCGGTTCACCAGCCTGGACAAAGGGGAGAGTGGGACTCTCAGCCGGGAAGATTTCCAGAGGATTCCAGAACTTGCCATCAACCACCTGGGGGACCGGATCTTCAATGCCTTCTTTTCAGAGGGAGAGGACCAGGTAAACTTCCGAGGATTCATGAGAACTTTGGCTCATTTCCGACTCATTGAGGATAATGCAAAGAGCAAAGATGTGAATGGACCTGAACCACTCAACAGCCGAAGCAACAAACTGCACTTTGCTTTCAGACTCCATGATTTGGATAAAGATGACAAGATCTCCTATGATGAGCTGTTACAGGTACTACAAATGATGGTTGGAGTGAATATCTCAAATGAGCAGCTGGGCAACATTGCAGACAGGACCATCTAGGAAGCTGATCAGGATGGGGAGAGTGCCGTTTCTTTACAGAATTTGTTAAGGTTTTTGGAGAAGGTGGATGTAGAACAGAAAATGAGCATCCAGTTTCTTCACTAAAGGACAGGGACAAAACTATTCTTGCTTTCTAGTATCTAAGAACTGGAACTTCCTTCTGACCTCCAGCCCCTATCCCATCATCCCCCTTTCCCAGAATACTCCTGCTCTTGCATGACAACCTGAAGTCTTTCTTGTCCCACAGACTTGCCTTTGGTGTATAAACAGGGTGTTACAGAACTGTACCCTCAGTCTTTTTCTGTTCAGTATGCACCCACCAGGTCTCTGCTTGTAAGTGACATCTTCCCCTGTTTGCTGCTGAATGCAATGCATCCATCCTGTCTGCGGAAATGAGATAGGGACTCATGTCAAGAACCAGCCAGCAAAGCTCCCACTGGATGGAGACTACATCCATGCTGCCTTCCCTTCATCGAGCCTCCGTCATGTTCCTGTGTCCTTGTGTCCTTTACTTCCTACCTCCCTGTCACCTAGCTTTCTGCCCATTTGGTCTTTCAGCCTCCCTTGTTCATTGAGATTCCCTGTGTCTGTCTACTTGACTCCGGGCTCTGCTGTCAAGCCTGTCTCTAATATGGCAGGCTGGTGAGTGGTCTGGCAGTTTGTATCTACCTTGTTCTGGCTGTGTCTCTGGGACATTGCCTATCCAGGAGCCTTTCAGCAGCCAGTACAACTCTTGGAAGCATGTGTCTCTCTTGGTCCTCCACACTGCTCTCATCACAAGGCTTATGAACAAGTTGTTCTTGAAAGGTGGTCATGGTGAGACTTGTAGAGCCGTGTCTCCTAGGTGGTTTCCCCAGATCTCTCTACCTCTGGCTTTTTATTTTCAATGTATTTCTGTGGCTTCTTTTCTGAGTACAGTGTTGATCTTCAGAAAACAGTCTTATGCTTCCCAGTTTGCTTCTCTTTGGGACATTGTCACCAATACAGTGGCTGTTTTGACAATATGGTAGGGGGCCTTCTTGTAGTTTTTGGAAGAGGCTAAAGAGCTGGTGGAGAGCTGCCCATATTCACTCTGCAGCATGGGTTATGCCTCAGTGTTCTGTACACTGGAAGATTCTTCACATTTCCAAACAGAAAGACTATTTTCTTCTGTTATGGAAGTGTCTGACTTATCTCAGTCCTAAAGAACTAGATTGTCCTCAGTGTCTTAAAGTTTTGCACAAAATCCCGAATGAATTTTATACTTGGCAAATTTTAATGCTGGAAGCCATGTAGTCAGTTCATAATCCTGGTCCAAGCATTGCATGTATTGTCTCATGAGCTTCCTAATCACATGACCTTCCTAGTTCCTTGTGTAGACCATTGCAGATCCCTTAGGAGCACAGGGCCTGGCCCTGGTGACACCAACTGAAGTGGTATTAGAGGTCTTTGAGGGACTTGGCTCAATTTGTGGGCTAATGTCAGCTGCTTTAGATCTCATTGAATCAGGCTGCTTCTACCCTGTGTCTGTGTAAATCTGCTCTGGGATGGCTTTCTCTGATGTTGCTTGCTTGCTTGCTTGCTTGCTTCTTTGCTTTGGAAGGCTATCCAAGATGTGTAAATAATTCTTTAGGAAAGAAATTGCTATTTAAAATCTAAAAAACTGGGCTTGGGGATTTAGCTCAATGGTAGAGCATTTGCCTAACAAGCACAAGGCCCTGGGTTTGGTCCTCAGCTCGGGGGGGGGGGGGGGGGGGGGGGGAGCGGGGAATAAATAAATAAATCCAAACAAAACACTCCAAAGGGATGGGTAAAAGTGAGGAGCAAGGGAGTGGCCAGGATGGATGGATGGAGTCTACATGAATTGGGGAGTTCTTTATGGAATATCTGTCTGACTTTGTGATCAAATGATGTAATATACAAATTGTATAAAAGGGAAGAATTGTCTGATATTGATCTGTCAATATTGTCTGATATTGATCTGCCAGGACTGTGTTGATATCCAAGGTACTTGTGGACATCAAAGAGTGGGTGGGTTCCAGGGTCTGAACCCCCACCTAGAGCTGTGTTGATGTTTGAGGACCACCCTGCAGCTGGAGTGATGCTGATCTGAATGGCCTGCACTGCCACCCAGGGTCATAGAAGCAGCTGGACCTGGACTGCTTCTGAGGACCATAACTGGGTCCTACCACAGCCAGGTTCTGTGTTGATGTCCATGGCCTGTGTCACCACTGAAGGCCATATGGATGCCTGTGGCCATGTTGGTGACTGAAGGACATGCTGTGGCCAGGGCTATAAAGATCTGAGTGGGCTGTACTGCCACCTGGGGCCATGGTGGTATCTGGGCCCAGGCTGCAGCCAGGGTCTGAGCTGATATCCATGGCTCCTAATGCCATTGAGGGACATATGGATGCATGAAGTCTGGGCTGCCACTTGGGGCCACCTTGCTCTGGGGCAATCCTGATCTGAGAGTTCCAGGTAGTTACCAAAGGCCAGAGTGACATCAGGGCTGAGAGGAGGCTGAGGACCATATCCGAGTCCATGGTTCTACTGCAGCTGAGATTTATGTTGATGCCCATGGCCCACATTCCCACCAAAGCCCACAAGGATGTCCACCTTACAGGTTGCCACATATGACCATGATGAGATCTGAGAGGCACACAGCTGCTGGGGCCATGTCAACCTGATCAGCCTGCACTGATACCTGTTCCATAGTCAGCCAGGCCTAAGCTGCTGCCAAGAGCCATATCTGCCACACCTACTTATGACCTGCCCCTGGGGCAGGGCCAAGATGGGAGCCCTTAAGACCTGAAATCCGGATGTGCTGGGTCTCTTGGTTCCTTGTGAACCTGGATGCTGGATGGTAGACCGAGCAGAATTCTCCAGAGAACACCACTGGACTGTACTTCACCTCTCCTGGATCCTGTAATCAACCCCTTTCCTGGCTGTAAGTTACCCCAAAATAAACCTTGTTTTTAACTACATGGAGTTGCCTTAATAAGTCTCCCAATATCTGGCACTCATGTGAGAAAAACTCCAAAGATCTGGGTGGCCTCTGCCCTCAGCCTCCTCTGTGGCTGCTGTGGCACACTTTCCACACTTACCATGCTTCCCTATCTCTTTTAAAATTCGCCCCCTCCTGGAGACCAAGTGCTTACTGTTCAGTTCATAACCACCTGGTACTGCTATTTCCCTTCCTTTCCTTCCTCCTCCCCGGCTCTCAGGCACCCAACACAAGGGAGCAGCTGAGTCTGGGCCCTGGTTCCCCCAACAAGCTTAGTCCCCACACAGGCAAGAGCCACTGTGATTGAACCCCGTCCCCCACCGACTCCTGCACGCAAGGCTTCCACCATCTCACCATCTCTCTGAGAAGCTGCTCAGAGGCTGCCTGATGAAATAGATGCTGCTGCTGCCCCCTGGCCAGCTCCCCAAGGGTGCTGCTCCTGTGGCTGCATAGAGCTGTGACTGCTGGCCAGAGCTCTTCATGCCCTGAGCTCAGGCCACTCAACCCCACACACCAGCCTTTAGACAGAGGGAGGGTGCTGAAAGGCCAGGCAGGCCATAAAAGCCAAGCTGGGCCCTGAAGCTCCAGGGAGTCTGCCTACGTCACCTTGCTGCTGCCTCCCGCAGCTCCTCCACTTGTGCACACAGGGCACTCTATTCCTACCTGCAGCTGCCATCAGCCAAAGCCTTCAGCAGGACCTGCTTTAGTGCTACACTAGCGACACCTGCTGGCCAAAATGTTCTACTACACCCCAAAACCATCACAAGCACAGGAAGACAAGCAAGCCAGTGTTTTATTTCAGGCAAGAGAACTTGATACTTTTACACCTTGAAGCTGATGAACAAATTTTGAATATTTCTTAAAATATAGCTGAAAACATTACTTCACAAGAATGTAAAAACTTTTTTGCCTGTATGATGAATGACATTTTCCTGGAAATATACGACCTTCCTAAGGCTGATCTGCCTTGTACCATGTTGGCATTTACCGTAATTATTTACACAGCATACAAATACTGGTTTAATAATAATAACAAAGATGAGTCATTATTGGGACAGATACAGGCTTTAAAAGACAACAGTGAAGGCTTACATAAAAAGATTTTTTTCCTCTGGAATCTGCTAACCAGGATTTACAAGACAGTAATAAAGATTTACAAAACAGGCTTCTTAGTTTGGAATCTGGTAACTTAATACAAGAATTTCAATCCATTAATAATAAATGTATGCCCAAATTTGATTTTATTGATAATAAATATGAATACTAGTAAATATGAACAACTCTCCAGAGTGAAGTTGTCACTACTCAGACACTTTATAAGGAAGAAAGATTATTGTTGACTGATAAAATAAGGTCTATAGAATCATGTGTTTGAGAAGAACATAAAAAGTTGCATGATTCCACGAGAAATCTGGGATCTCTTGCAAGAGAGGAGGTTCACTCCCTAGAATAGACCCTAAGTGCTTGTTTACAAGCCCTGAAAGAAACTCTCAGTGAACATGGCAAGGGACCTAATAAGCAGAAGGTCAAGACCATACAGGTTGTAACATCTCCAGATGGCTGTCATATAATGGCTTATCCTGTCATCATCCATGGGAGGCCAGCAGATGATAGACATCCTGAGCCATATGTGAAATATACATTACAACAAATTTCAGTGAGATATTTCTAAAAATATGAAGGAAGTGATAGTCTTGTATGGCATACACTCAACATATGTAAGACAGATGTTAAATATGTGGTCTACCTCACATAGAATCATTCCAGATGACTGGAATCAGTTCATTTCAGCTGTTCTAGAATAGAGCCAGCAGTTACAATGGAAAAGCTGGTTGAGAGAAGAGGCAAGAAATTTAGAGCAACAAGGTAAACTCAGAAGTTTTGAGATCTCCCAAGATCAAATTCTTGGTGAGGGACATTTCACTGATAGGAATGTACAAGCCACTTATGATGAGCATACAATATTCCTATGCCATACAGCAGCTCTAAATGTTTGGAAAAATTCCAGAACCAGAAAACCAACTGAGGTATACACAAAGATATTTTAGGGACTGCAAGAACCTTTAACTGATTTTTTACAAAGGCTGACCACAGCTAAAACAAAAGCTATGTCAGATAAACAATTAAGACAACTATAAACTGAGTCCTTGGCATTCAACAATGCTAATACAGAATGGAAAAGAATATTTATACCATTAAAGGTCAGATCAGCTCCTTTGGAAGAAAGGATTCAGTATACTAATGGTGTTGGATCTATTAACTATAGTAATGAGGCTTGGATAGGAGAGGCAATTCCCAGAGGTGGAAGAAGGCCCTGTGGTACCAAATGTTTTAAATGTGGTACACCAGGTCATACAAGTAAAATCTGTACATGGGGTGCTCCTAGAAATAATACTTCTTCTAGATTATGTAGAAGATGTGGCAAAGGTCAACATTGGACCAATGAGTGTAGATTAATAATAGATATATGAGGCAATGCTTTACTGGTGGGAAATGCCTCAGAGGGCCTCTTGCAGGCCCCCAAATTGAACATGATCTAAATATTTCCAGCCACTGTGGAGGGCACTCCTCTCCAGGACAACTGAATAATCCAGTGCTTAATGTAAAGAACAATACTGCACTGGATGATAGAACAGCCCTGATAGGTGGGAAAAAAGCTCCAAAGAACACCATAAAATGAATATTTTGGCAGTCATTCATAAATGAAAAAAAAAGACCAAAGCTTAGAATTCCAATTAATGGCATTGTTCTGGAGGGCATGGTAGACATGGGTACAGATGTGACTATAATATAATTACACCAAAATCATGGTAACCAAATTGGCCTCTTCAAAAAGTAGATGTCCAATTTCTAGGGATTGTAACCCTATCTCAGATAAAACAGAGTTTGAGATGGGTTGAATGCATAGGACCAGAAGGACATAGAGGAAGGCTGAAGCCATATGTGGCTAATGTAGCATTAAATCTTTGGGGCCAAGGCCTCTTACAGCAGTGGAATACTCAGATTAAAATTCCTACACTCTCAGAAAAAGAATATAGACCAATGCATGTTTCTAGGAATAATATCATAACATGCTATAAAAAAACAGTCACCAACCATTCAGGCTGTACACAAACAGAGTACAACTGCTGTTGAACTCTTGGAAAAACCAACTGCCTTACCTTTAAAATGGCTAACTAATAAACCTGTCTGGGTTGGACAGTGGCCTTTGACAAAAGAGAAGCTACAAGCTTTAGAGCAGCTTGTTCAGGAGCAGTTAAATGCTCAACACATTGAAGAATCTACCAGCCCTTGGAATTCTCCTGTATTTGGTTGTTTGTTTGTTTGTTTGTTTAAGTCTGGTAACTGGAAAATGCTGATAGATCTGAGAGCTATTAATAAAGCAATTCACCCTAAGGGCTCCCTACAGAATGGGATGTCCTTGCCCTCTCTGCTACCCAAAGAATGGCCATTAGTAGTTATTGACTTAAAAGATGGTTTCTTTAACATACTGTTACTAGAAAATGATAGATAAAAATTTGCCTTCATAGTACCTAATTATAACAATTCCCAGCCAGTTAAGAGATATCAATTGAAGGCCCTCCCAAAGGGAATGTTAAACAGCCCTACCCTGTGCATATATTTTCTGCAAAAACCATTGGAGATAATTCGTGTGAAGTTTCCACAACCCATAATTTATCATTATATAGTTGATATCTTATTGGCCGATCCAAAGTTAGATACCTTAGAAAGCATGTTTGAAGAAGTAAAGAAAGTTTTGCCTCACTGGGGACTGCAAATTTCTCCTGAAAAAATACAAAGAGGAGATGCTATTAATTATTTAGGATATAAGATAGAGCTACAAAAAATTAGACCCCAAAGGTACAACTAAGGAGAGATCAATTGAAGACTCTTAATGATTTTCAAAAGTTGTTAGGACGCATTTCCAACTTACTGGGTACCATGGGAATACCCAAAGATGGACTACAAAATTTGGCTAATATTCTAGAAGGGGACAAAGAATTAAATAGTCCAAGAGAATTATCAGCCAAAGCTGAGAAGGAATTGGCTCTAGTAAAAAAGATAATTCGAGAAGCACATGTGGATTGTGTGAATCCAGAATACATTCTTGTCATATTCCCCTCCAGACATTCTCCCACAGGTATTTTGATGCAGAGGGAAGATATTATATTGGAATGGATATTTCTACCATGTAAATCAAATAAGAAATTAAAGACTTATGTAGAAAAGATCTCTGAATTGATTCAAAAAGGTAAATCAAGACTTTGCCAGTTGACAGGAATGGACCCAGCAGAAACAGTACCTTTTACTAATGAGGAAATTTCCTCACTATGGAAAGATAATGAATACTGGCAAAGAGCCTGCAGTAACTTTTTGGGGAAGATTAACAACACTTATCCCAAAAGCACGAGAATAGAATTCATAAAAATGATTGAATGGGTCCATCCTCACATTGTACAACAAAAGCCAATTTCTGGAGTCCTTACATTCTATACTGATGCAAATAAATCAGGAAAAGCAGGATACAAATCAGGAGACTTAAGTAAAGTGGTTCAAAGTCCATACAACTCTGTACAAAAAGTTAGAATTGTATGCCATTCTTACTGTACTGGTGGACTTCACAGTACCCCTCAATATAATCACTGACCCTCAATATGCAGAGAGAGTTGTTTTACATATTGAAACTGCTGAATTTATTCCTGATAATACAGAATAAACTTCATTATTCATACAATTGCAGGAAATCGTCAGAAATAGGTAACAGCTTATATATATAAAACACATATCAGATCCCATACAGGTCTTCCAGGACCTGTAGCACAAGCTAATGATGAGATTGATCAGTTACTAATAGGTAATGTGCTAGAAGACTCAGAGTTTCATAAGAAACATCATGTAAATGGCAAAGGTTTGAAGAAGGATTTCTCCATCATTTGGCAACAAGACAAAGATATTTTTTTAAATGTCCTACTTGTTCCTTCTATAACCAAACTCCATTACCTACAGGAAGCAATCCAAAAGGTATACAATGAAATGAAATTTGGCAGATGTATATGTTTCACTTTGCAGAATTTGGAAAAATAAAGTATGTATGCCATACCATTGACACGCATTCAGGATTTCAGTGGGCAACTCTTATAAGTTCTGAAAAGGCTGATTCTGTGAGTACACACCTATTAGAAGGTATAGCCATCATAGAAATACAGACAGAAAATGTCCCAGCATATGTCTCCAATAAAATGAGACAGTTTTTTGCTTATTACAATATAAAGTATGTTACAGGTGTACCACAATCCCACAGGCCAAGCACTCATAGAAAGATCCAATTGAACTTTAAAGGATATGCTAAATAAACAGCAAAAGATAACAATGACTCCTAGAAATAGATTGCATAATGCTTTACTAACCATAAATTTTCTCAATGCTAATGAGAAAGGAACAACAGCTGAAGAGAGACATTGGACAACAGACAAAACTTCTGAGCTATATCAATATATTTCAAAGATGCATTGACCTCAGAATGGAAACCAGGATATGTCCTGCATTGGGGAAGGATTTTTGCTTTTGTTTCTGCAGAAGAAAAGCTATGGATAGCAACAAAATCCATAAAAATTTGATTCAAATAGGAGAAACCCCTTGATGAGGAGAAGTAAACGCTCATCCATCAATGTGACATCGCTACAAGTTGAAAGAGAAATTTAACAAACAAACGTTGGGTTAGGGTTCTGTTTTTGTCTTTACAGGATAATAGAAATACCCATCTTCCAGAAATCATAAGACCTTTGGATATCCAGATGTCTACAGCAGAAAGAAAGAATTTATTGGTACCAGTCTGCACAGGCCTAGAGTATCTCACTGCCTACCATCTATATCTCTTTAATTCTAGAAAAGCTGTGGTTCTGATTCAATTATATATCAAGCTGGCTTTGGAGTTGGAATTTACTCACTCCTTCTCTAAACCCAAGCATATTGCTAAAAGGAAAGGTTGAGAGATTCTGTCTCATATCTGAAGGACCATTTGGTGTGGCACAGAAGAAAACCAATAAAAAAGGACCATTGTCTTCAAGATTCCCTACATGCTTATTCTTGATTTCTCAGAATCCTTTCGTATATGTCATGTCATGTCATCTTTAAATCCAAACTTTCCACTTTAATATTTATAATGTTCAAGTTTTTCACAGTTAAAAAATATTTTTTTCCAATAGCAATCTCTGAAGTCTCCAGAAGGAAGATGTGGCCCCACCACAACAACTCTACCCAGTCCAGAATGATGCCATGATATTCACAAACATTACTCAATGATCAATCTTGGACTGAAAACTCTCCAAGATAATTTTATTATAAGATGGTTCATCATACTACACATCTAGACAGAATCTCAGACAACCTTACCCATTACTTTGAGACTGGCTGCAGAATCTATAGTTAGTGGAACTGAGATTTAACTAACTGAGCCCCACAGAGATACCATTGCCCCCCTGAACAGCAGGAAGCAATTCTAAGAAAATTATACCCCTTTTTATCAAAGATTTTATGTTTCTCGGAGTTATGGGTAATGGTTATAGGGTTAGGAGTGGAAGAAAACATTGGACTCTGTATTGCCCTTAAGAAAAAAAAAGGGGGGGAGTGGATAGGTATAGGGTATTAAGGTAGATTACTGTATTCACTAGTAAACTAATTTAGTAAAATATCACCCTTAGATAAATTGCACTGTTGTGGATTCTTGTATATTGATATAAATGTAAACTATTTTCATATTCTTATTCCAGATAATTTGTATATTAATAAAAATACAGAACCATATTTGTTGTGATGTACATATAGTCCTACTATTATTTGAAATGTTTTGTATATTGATACAAATGTAAAATTATATTTGTCATACTGTATGTATGAGCTACCTCTGCTTAGGGTATTTGGTATATTGATACATACTTAGGATTATTGGCATATTGCATATTGTACTATACGTTCCTACCTCTGCTTTAGCAATTTTGTGTATTGTCACAATTTTGAAGTCATTGTCCTTTTACTGTAAATTTGCTTACAGACTGTTTGCCTTGTTTACATGAATTCCTTAGGTTATCCAGGTAGATAAGACTTACAGATATAGTCACCTATGCTTGTCATCTCTAAAGTTGTGTTAGTTAGGTTCTCCAGACTTACAGAACATATGTCAGATGGATAGGTAATCTTCAAACACTTTATACCCCTGGAGAATATGGCATTTAAATGTTTTGATAACTTGAAATTCTGTTGACTTAAGACATGATTGCTCCTGGCAGCACTGATCTGATACTGAAAGAATGTTGGGCTACTGAGATTTCCATTTGGAAATTTGTCTTCACCTTGGCACAAAATGGCCTACTGGGTCAAAGAACTGCCTTTGCCTCAACAGTAAAATGGTCTGACAGATACTCTAGGCCTGTAGCCAATTTGAATGCACTAGCAATGCTGAGAAACATTAGGTGACTATCCAGGCTGCCAGTTGTCTCTGTATATGCTCAAAAGACTCCTGAAATTCGTTTGCATCCTTCTCCCATTTCTCGGGTATTATTATATTCCTTCTTAGGTCTTTGATGGGATTGAACACTAACAGTTATAGTTACAACTTTCTTGTATCTTAGCTAGAACATATTTTGTATTAAATGTAGGTTCTTCAGGATAGAACACCTTTTCGAATGATCTCTGTAACTTGCCATTTACCCATGCCCAGACTTCTCTGGATTTTAGTATGTGTCTCTTGTTTGATATTGTTTGTGTTGGTTGTATCTAGGTCATTACCCCTTATCCTCCTGGACAATAATTGATGATCATTCCTATTGTATATAGTTTTGTACTAGGTTAGAACTTTCTTATTTAGACAAAAGGGGGAGATGTAGTGGGTAGTTGTCCTAGCTTAGACCTGGAAGTACTGCCCCAGTGAGGCTTCTGGTAACTGCCATGCCTACCTATGACCTGCCCCTGGGGTGGGACCAAGATCACATCTTAAGACTCAAAATCCAGATGTGCAGGCATCTCTTGGTTCTTGTGATCCTGAGTGCTGGATGGTAGACTGAGCAGAGTTCTCCAGAGAACATCACTGGACTGTACTCCACCTCTCTCGGATCCTGTAACCAAGCCCTTTACTGGCTGTAAGTTACCCCCAAATAAACCTCCTTTTTAATTATGTGGAGTTGCCTTAATAAATCCCCCAATAGGAAGGAAGGGCAGGCATTTCCAAGGAGAATGATTGTGGGACCAAATCTGAGTTTGGTGGTAGGTGTGTTTTCCTTGAGTGAGGTAGAGAAATATGAGATCCAATGGCTTTTGATCTCTGGCATCCCAGAGAATAAATGAGGATCAATTCAAATGGCGTAAATTCCTCAATGGTTCGTCAGAGAGTGGGAGCCAGGGCAAAGCCTGAGGGATATGTGGTCACCTTGTACCAGGACTTACAAAAAGGGCCAAAAGGCAAGAAAACATGGTTGAGACAAGAGGAGCCCTCACTCATGGGAAAAGGCCAGAAGGAGCGCTTACTGATTATGGAGGTATTGGATGGAGTATTGAAGGTTCCAGGGATCCTAGTATATCTCAGACTGCCAGCAGGCAGGAGAAAACACCAGGAGGGTCTCTGCAGAGTCACATAGCACCAATGTTGTAAAACAGCAATATGGCCTTGGTGGGTCTGAGCCAAGGTGAAAAGACAGCCACACTATGTAGATGTGGCAGCAGCATGGCATGGTGAAAGTCACACCACACAGATATGGCATCCATATGGAAAGTTTTATTATTAAAGGGTAAGGAGAGAGGGAAATGAGAGAGATAGGAAGAGAGAAAAAAGAGAAAGAGAAAAGCAGAGTGTGTGCAACCTCAGGAAAGGAGAGAGAGGGAGAGGGTAAGGAAGAAAGAAGGGTTCTCTCTTATGGGGACTTTATATAAGATGATGTCAGGATGCTGAGTGGGTACCCAAAGGATAGGCCAGAATGCTAACAAGGGGGATGGTCCCAGTGGCCCAGACTGACCAACTCAGCAGCCACCCAGGTACACATTCAGGGCTTTGAGCTGGCACACTTCACCATCTACCCCATCTATGGCATGCTAGAATGCATGAATAGACAGGTCCTAAGGAGCCATGGCCACATGATCTGCATGACTCAGGACTCCTGGGAGTTTCTATGAAGGTCTAGTGTTGATGGTGTACCAGAAACCAGAGGCTTTGAACCTGACCAACAACACATTACAAAATGATCATTCACAAGGAAAGCTGTTTGGACAGAAGGGTCTGCTGCATGATACACCACAGCTCCCAGTGCCACTAGGACCAATGAAGAGGCAATAGAAAGGTAAAGACAGAGGAGTGAAAAAATTTTGTTTTGTTTTTGGGGTTTTTGTTGCTATTATTGTTGTTTCATTTTGTGTTTGTTGCTTATTTCTTTGGTTTGTTTTCTTAATTGAAATTGGCATTCTTATTTGTATTTTAATTATTTATTTATTACTTTTTATTTTTTACTTCTTTTCTTTATCTTATTTTTATTATTTCTTTTTTAGTTTTCTTTTTTATTTTTATTATTATTCTTTTTTAAGTTTTCAGTTGGGGGAGACACTACAAGAGTGAGGGGTAGGGGCAGAGGGACTGGGAAATGGGTCGGGTCACGGTGCATAATGTGAAAATCCCAAGGAATAAATTTTAAAAAGTTAAAAAATAAATAAAATATTTAAAAAATTAAAACTTCAAGTCATTGAAGAAGATATCAGAAGACAGAAAGATCTTACATGCTCATGGATTGGTAGGATTAATATAGCAAAAATGGTGATCCTATCAAAAGCAATCTACAAATTCAATGCAATCCCCATCAAAATTCCAACACAATTCTTCATAGATCTTAAAAGCACAGTTTTCAGTTTCATATTTTAAAAACAAAACAGGATAGCTAAAACAATCCAGCATAATAAAAGAATTTCTGGAGGTATCACTATCCCAGATTTTAAGTTGAACTGCAGAGCTGTAGTAATAAAAATCACATGCTATTGGCACAGAAAACAGACTTGTTGACCAATGGAATCAAATTGAAGACCCAGACATAAATCCACACACCTGTGGACATCTGCTGTTTTTATAAAGAAAAAAGAGATACACACAAGAAAAAGCATCTTCATCAAATGGTGCTGGTCTGGATGGGCTGCATGTAGAAGAATCCAGATAGATCCTTGTTTATCACCCTGCACAAAACTCAACTCCAAATGGATCAAAGACCTCAACATTAAACCAGATGCACTGAACCTGATAGAAGAAAAAGTGCGGAATAGCCTTGAACTCATTAGCACAGGAAAAGACTTTCTGAACTGTTTCTGTTAGCACAGAAACTAAGATCAACAATTAATAAATGGAATCTCATGAAACTGAAAAGCTTCTGCATGGCAACAGACACAATCATTTGGACAAAGTGGCAGCCTACAGAATGGGAAAAGATTTTTACTAATTACACATCTGATAGAGGGCTAATATCAAAAATATATAAAGAACTCAAAAAACTGAACATCAAGAAAACAAATAATCTAATTTTAAAAAATATATAGATATAAACAGACAATTCTCAACAAAGGAGTCTCAAATGACTGAGAAATACTTAAAGAATGTCCAAACATCCTTAGTCATTAGGGTAATACAAATCAAAACTACTTTGAGATTTCATCTTACAAAATCAATAAAACAAATGACCTTCATGCTGGTGAGGATGGTGGGAATGTAAACTCATACAGCCACTATGGAAAATGGTGTGATGGCTCCTCAGGAAGGTGGGAACTAATCTACCTCTAGATCTAGCTATACCATTCTTGGACATATACCCTATGCCCACTTCATCCACAGAGACACTTGTTCAACCATGTTCATTGCTGCTCTACTAATAGTAGATAGAAATTGGAAACAACCTAGATGACCCTCAGCAGATGAATGGATAAAGTAAATGTGGTACATTTGCATTATAGAATATTATTCAGATGTTTAAAAGGAATGAAATTCACAGGTACATGAAGAGTACTAGAAAAAAATCATGCTGAGTGAGGAATCCCAGACCCAGAAAGACAAATATATATATGGTGATATATTATGTACCCTAATAAAATTTGCCTGAAGATCAGAGAACAGAACAAGCCACTAGATTAAACATAGATGTCAGGTAGTGGTAGCACACATCTTTAATCCTAGCACTCAGGAGACAGAGATCCAACTGGATTTCTGTGAGTTCAAAGCCACCCTGGACCATATGAGATTGACTCAGTCTAGGAGACAAAAACAGAGCCAAACAGTGGTGGCACACACCTTTAATCCCAAGGCTTGGTAGTCACACACCATTAATCCCAGCACTAGGAAGGAATTTGATGGCTGGGCAGAGAAAGCTACATAAGGCATGAGGAAACAGGAACTAGAAGCCTTTTTAGGTTGAGGAGTCCTAGGGGTAAGATGTGGCAGTGACTTGTTCCTTTGTCTCTCTGATCTTTCAGCATTTATCCCAATATCTGGCTCTGGGTTTTTTATTATAAGACTATTTAGCATCTGTTTGGTGTTCTATAGGCTTCTTGTATCTTCATAGGCATTTCCTTCTTTAAGTTGGGAAAGTTTTCTTCTATGATCTGGTTAAATATATTTTCTGTGCCTTTGAGTTGGTATTCTTCTCTTTCCTCTATCCCTATTACTCATAGGTTTGGTCTTTTCATGGTGTCCCAAATTTCTTGGACATTTTGGGTCATGACTTTGTTGGTTTTAGTGTTTTCTTTGACTGATGAATCTATTTCTTCTACCGTATCTTCAACACCAGAGATCCTCTCTTCCATTTCTTGCATTCTGTTGGTTATACTTGCATCTGAAGTTCCTATTTGTTTACTCAGATTTTCTATTTCCAGCATTCCTTCTGCTAGTGTCTTCTTCATTTTTTCTATTTCCCTCTTCAGGTCTTGGACTGTTTCCCTTGCTTTTTCATGATTTTCTTTCAGGGACTTATTGTTTTCTTCTGCTTTAATTGTCCTTTCCTCTAGTTTTTTATAGCGTTCTTCCCATTTTTTGTTTGTCTGTTCCTCTACTTTATTTTTGATTTCTTCTATATAAGGCTCTAGCCTCTTCATGATGTTACTTTATAAGGTTGTGTTCTTCTTCTTCTTCCATTCCTTGATGTTCAGGTCTAGCTGTTGGAGAAGGGCTAGGTTCTGATGATGCTGTATTGCTCTTTATTTTGTTGTATGCACTTCTGCCTTGGCGTATGCCCATCTCCTTGTGGGTTCGTTCTTGGTCTTATCAGTGTACTTGGTCCAGACAGAGCTGACAGATTTAGGGAGCCTCTCTCTGGTCCAGATGGAAGCTCTGGGCCAGATGGGAGCTCTGGCCGGATAGGAGCTGAGGGGCTGGACTCTGAGTCTCAGGAAGTCCCTGGGATCTCCTTATCTTGTCCAGATGGGAGCTCCTCTGGTCCAGATGGGAGTTCCAGGGCAGATGGGAGCTGGGGGCTCTCTGGTCCAGATGGGAGATCCGGGACAGGATGGAATACTGGACACTGGTCTCTAAGTCTCCGGAAGTGGCTGGGGTCTCCAGCAGATGGGTGTGGGGGCAAGGTGTTGAGGTTGTAGTATCCACCAGAGGGTCTCTCTGGTCTCTGGTCCAGATGGGAGTTCCGGGGTGGATGGGAGCTGGGGGCCGGTCTCTGAGTCTCAGGAAGTGGCTGTGGTCTCGGGCAAATGGGTGTGGGGGCAGGGTGTGGAGACTGCAGGGTTTGCCTGCAGTCTTGGAAAAGGGGAGCCTTCCCACAGGGCCCGCCAATTGGTTGGAAACTGGGGCCAAGTTGGGCAGGTCCTCCCAGGATGGTGCCCAGGGGTGGGACCCAGGGGCGGTTCCCTCTCTGACTATAACCCCAGGTACTCACCTCTGGTCCAGATGGGAGTTCTGGGGTGGATGGGAGCTGGGGGCTGGTCTCTGAGTCTCAGGAAGTGGATGTGGTCTCAGGCAAATAGGTGTGGGGCATGGTATGTGCTCACTCATAGGAGGATACTAGATGTAAAACAAAGATGACTAGACTGCTACACAACTCCAGGGAGGCTACCTAGAAAACAGGACCCTAGGAAAGACACAGGGATCACGCAATGACTGAGAAATGGATGAGATCTACATGAACAACCTGGACGAGAGTGGGAGAAATGAAGGGCAAGGTTTGAGGGAAGGGAGGCTTGGGGGAGCAGGAGATCCCAGCTGGATCAGGAACAGAAAGGGAGAACAAGAAATGGTAGGCCATGATGGATGAGGACCACATGAGAACAGGAGTGGGCAGAGTGCTGGAGAGGTCCCCTGAGGTCCACAGTGATGCATCCTCTGTAGACTGCTGGCAGTGGTTGAAAGAAAGCCTGATCTGACTTAGTCTGGTGATCAGATGGCCAAACACCCTGATGGTCGGGCTGGAACTCTCATCCAGTGACTGATGGAAGTGGATGCAGAGATCCTCAGCCAGGCCCCAGGTGGAGCTCCATGTGTCCAGTTGTTGAGAAGGAGGAGGGACTGTGGGAGCATGAATTGTTGAGCCCAGGATTGGAAAAAGCACGGGGATGAAAGGCCAGATGAATGGAAGCACATGAATTGTGAACCAAAGACTGTAGAGCCCCCAGCTGGATCAGGCCCTCTGGATAAGTGAGACAGTTGAGTGGCTTGGACTGTTTGGGAGGCATCCAGGCTGTGAGATCAGGACCTGTCCTTAGTGCATGAGCTGGCTGTTTGGAACCTGGGGCTTACACAGGGACACTTTGCTCAGCCTGGAAGGAGGGGACTGGACATGCCTGTACTGAGTCCACCAAGTTTAAATGAATCCCCAGGGGAGTCTTGGCCCTGGAAGAGATGGGAATGGAGGGGAGGGGATGGGAGGAAGGTGGGGGTGGGGGTGGGAGGGGGAGGACAGGGGAACCCATGGCTGATGTGTAAAATTAAAACACAAATATAATTTTTAAAAAAAGACTATTTAGCAATTCATGTTACATATATGTATTCGCTTATATGTGGGAATTAACTGTTAAGTCAATGACAACCCAACTACAATCCATAGATCCACAGAGGCTAGGTACAGAGTAAGGAACTTGGGTGTGGGGAAAACAGATAGATCTCCCTAGGAAAGGAAAAGAGAATGGATATCTATGGGTAGATGAGGGGACTGGAATGGGAAGATCAAGAAGGGACAGGAGAAAGGAGAGGGAAGAAAGGGAGGGAATACAGGGAGAGACAGAAAAAAATTAAGGACCATTTGAGGGGTATTATAGAAACCTAATAACAGTAGAAGCTTCCTAAAAACATATACATATATGAAGGTGATCTAATGCTATCACCAAATAATGGAGAAGACAGAGCCCTAACTGGGCATCTCGTCACCAAGTGAACCTTCCAGTACTGGGATTGAGTTATTGGCCAGTAGGGTCCCACGGGAACCCTCAAATATCCCTGCTGCTGCCAAGACAACAAGTTGCTCTCCACAAACTGTTGGCAAAGCTCCATTGTCAAAGACAACACCTGCACAATTAACTGAACATGGAAGTTAAAGCTGGTGCCAACATAGAGCTTTCACCCCTAGATTCTAGCATCCTTGGTACAGGACTACACTCTACAGGCTACAAGGAGAAACATAAACACCAACCCAGCCACAAACCTTTAGAAGCACACTGGGAGATGTTCAAACACTCGTTCTGGAAAGGAACACCCTGGGCAAAGAGCTTCTGAAGCAGCCCTGGTAACTCTAAGAGACAGTTAGGTGGATGAATCAGTGCTCTCTAAGAAATGTCTAGGCTTCTGATACCTGTTCTGTAAATGAAGATGAATTCCTTGACGGTCTGGACCTACAGAGTTAAAGCAAACCTGGTTGAAGAAATTGTTTCACTAATTTCACTTTGTATTTATGCTCTCACACTTTGTAAGTGTATCTTTTTTTTTTTTTTTTTTTTTTTGAAGCTGGGGATCGAACCCAGGGCCTTGCGCTTGCTAGGCAAGCACTCTACTACTGAGCTAAATCCTCAACCCGTACGTGTATCTTATAGGAGGAGGCAACAGAACATAAATAATTTAAAATTTTATCAATGATGGAAGCTCTTCTAGTTAAACAACTGTCCAGTACTAAAGCTAGCAGCTACTTGCCCAAGTCCCTTGGAAAGTTTTAATTGACTGAACAAGGCACAGTTTTAGGATTTTACTAGTAAGTAATGTTCTGACAATTAAAAGAGTATTTGAAGTTTACAAATCAGTAATACTTACGGATAGACCACATCTAAATTGTCACATAGAATAAGCATATACAGTTTAGTTCAATTGTATTAAGTTTTATTCTAGTAATATGACATATTTTTAAGTTATTATTTTAATTTTAGTATGGGAAAGTCATATTAATAATTTAATCTATAGAGTTAACCATTTCCAGCTGGTGTAAATTATTTTGTTTCGTATTACCAGCAATATTTAAGACTATGTTGCCATCTGCTGGTAGATCTTCTAAGACTCTCATATAATGTGGTGTTTATTTTAAATTAAACTTTTTGCTACTAAGTTCAGTGATGCATCTTTCACTTTTTGGTTGGTTGGTTGGTTGGTTGGTTGGTTGGTTGGTTGTTACTTGCTTGGATGGTTGGCTGGCTGGTTGGTTTTTTAAACAGAGCTTCACACAGCCTAAGGAGGCCTCAAGGTCACTAAATTGCTGAAGATGTTCTGAATTCCTGATTCACCTGCCTCTGTCTCCCCACTGCTGTGACTAGAGTGCTGCAAGCACAGGAAAACGTAATGGAATCCAGCTACTGTCACAAAAGCTACTACTCGGAAAAGTCAAGGACTTCTCCAAAGGTCAAGCCATGGCTTAAGGAGTCTTGGTGATATTTTAGCTTTTGTATATATATTAGCTGGTTCCTAAAATGATTTTCTTGTGTGCTTCCAAAGAACTCCTAACAATGTATTTATCTAAAATGCCTATCAAGCATCCATGGCTGAACGAAACTGCACCTGTCTCCTAGGTCAGGCAGATAGCTTTATTTCTTGTGCAATTTAGGGTGAGACCCTCCTTTCTTACATAACCTTACTAATAGACCCATAACTTCTTACCTAACCACTTCTAGGAATGTAGACTGAGCACACAGATCCCCTTTTCACATACTAACTGGTCATTAGCACTCAGCTGACCTCCTCTTTTACCACTCCCATTTTGGGTTGTAAAAGAAAGCCTGGTGGTCACTGCCTGAGGAAAATTCTTAACTACCTTTATGACCCTGTAGAATTCAAGCCTGGTGACTTTGCTAGGCCAGAGGATTGCTATTGCTTGGGTTTATAACTGGATTCCAGAGAGACTTAGGACAGAGAAAATAAGGAGACGAAGAGGAGAAAAGAGAATGGAAGAAATAGATGGGTAAGAACTTGAGAGCCAAACTGAGATGGGGAAAACTAGATTGAAGGGATAGAAGAGAGTGCTAGAGGAATGGGATGGAAGATGAAGAAGAGCCAGATGAGGAAGAACAAGAAGAGAAAGAATGAGATAGAAAGAAGGAGGTGGGAGAGGAGCTAAGATGGGAAAGAACTAGATGGGTGAGAACCTGGATGGGGCAGAACTCAGATGAGAGAATTAAGATAGATCTTAGAAAGGACAGCAGACTGATGTAGGGAGAAATCAAGCAAGAAAGGAGCTAGACATGAGAGCAGAACAGAAGCTTGTAGAGAGAGAACTGACACAGAATAATAAAGTGTATGGACTAAGGAGTTTCGTGTACATAGATTCATTCCTTTTCATCAAAGATTAATTATCAGCTGGTTGTGGATTCTTGCCAGACCCTGGGAGGGGACTATCGAGGAGCTGGATCCCCATAGTCCTTGATACCTAGTGCCCAAACAGCTCTCCTTAAAAAATGTCTTTTTCTCTCTCTTTCCTCTTTTTGGGTTGACTTTTAAGTTCTTGGTAATTTATAAAAATCCTGGCCAAGTACAAGAACTTCAGTTAACCCATTTCAAAAAAAAAAAAAAAAAACAGGTCCTGGTTAGGGGACTCCCTACCACAACCTGTATGGATTCATCAGACCCCGAAGATGTTTGGGGGTTGGAATCCTAAACATCTGCCTTCTTCCCTCTACATCAGCTGTCTGCTATCTGCGTCTCAGCTCTCTTCGGCCTGTGTCTCCACCCTTCTCCTCCCCTTGCCATTCCAATCTGGCTTGATACAGACTGGACAAATAGGCTACAGCTGCTAAAAAAAAAAAAAAAAAAAAAAAAAGTTCTCCTCCACTTTAGTTTGGATTTTTTACTATGCTTATTTCATGATACACCTTAAAGGATTTATTAAATTGTTATTCTCCTTGTATACTATATTTTTGAATAAGAGTTCCTGTTTCTATATTAAAATAACTTCAGTACAAACTTAATATTTTTAAAGCTAAACCTGACTGGTATAAAACCTAAGTTCTAAGTTTATAAAGATAACTAACTTATAAATTGTTAACAAGTTTGCCTTAATTAAAGATAATTAAGAAATAAAACTTACTTATTGATTGGCCAACCTGAACTGTAAACTGTTAAGGATAAGTTGTACTTAAGCTATAAGCAAGTAGAGATAATTATTAGGACACAAATTAAAACTTGATCATCTTATGAATGATCAAATTCTCTAATGTATATAAAATCATATTTATGTACATGCTAAGTATGCTAAATTTCATATAATCAATTCATTACTTAGCCCCATAGTATTTAAAATGTTTAAGCTTTGGACAAAACTGCCATACCCCTTATTGCCAGGGTTTTGTCCAAACTATGCTTTGACATCATTTAGATTATATTTCCATTTACCAGTCCTAAAGATAATTTGTCTTACTATCCAATATCAAGTAAAAGATAGCTCACCTAACATATTTCAAAATGACCTTTTACTGTTCCTTTATTAAAAGAAATTCACTTTACTTTGGCTGTTCTTAGTAACCAATCACTCATTTTTCCTGATGAATTTAATACATAGATGCTTTTGGATATAAAGTTTTTATAGGGATATAAAGGTTTAGATATAGAAAATGTTTAGAAAGGTTAAAAAAACAACTTATATGAATTGCCATTTTTTTGGAATAGAGAAATATATGAACATCTAGATATGCTGTAAATGATACATGAATCTCAGTAAATAACCTAGAGATACTGAGAATGTATGCTTAAGTTAGAACTATGGATAAAGTTTTTATTGAGGTCTGAGATAGATATATCAGCTTTAAGAATGAACTTATGTATGCCTTAATACAGGAGTCTATGGACCTCCCCTAGAAGGGACACTGGGACTAATAATAGACCATAGCTCCTCTGCTGTACAAGGTATAAAAACTGTCCCAGGAAAGGTTGATCCTGACTTTACTAAAGAAATTAAGATTATTGTTCAACCCATCACAAAAACAATTCAGATTCATACAGGGCAGCACCTTAGGGAGCTGCCATTTTGGATTCTAGGGATATGGATTTCTAGGTTCAGAAATTAAATATTCCAGACCAACTAAACACTTAAAATACAGGGAAAGAAAATAATTGGATTGCTAGACAAAAGCACAGACATTCCTTATACTTCAGGAAAAGAGTGGTCAAATAATTAAAACAACTATTATTCCTTCATCTCTTATAGGCCTAGGTCAACCTAATATTATTGCTAGCAGCTCAAAAATATTAAGATGGTCAGATAGATAAAATTATGGCATATTCTGCCCATATGTCATCCTCCATACCTAACAACACTATGGAGAAGAGACATGCTGTAACTAATGGATGTACCATTAATCTCTGCTATGAACTAATATCAGCTCAAAGGCATTAGATGGGTTTTAAACTTAAAAGAACTTGGGTAAACAAACCCAAGGTATAACTGAGCCCATTATTCCAGAAATTATAAATAACAGACATGGTCTAAAGTACCAAAATTTATCCTAGGGGCCACTGTCCACTGTTGACCCCATTACATGTAAATCTGGTGGTGCACCTATCTGTGTTAAGCAATGACCTTTAAATGCTGAGAGAATTGTAATTGCTACCTGTCTGGTGGAGGAAAAACTTAAATACTGGGCATATAAAGCTCCCCACCAGCCCTTAAATCATCCCAATATCTTTTTATTTAGGAAAATCAGGCTTATAGACTGTTACAAGACCTTAAGAAATTAAATGAAACTTATTAAAGCCAAGGGGAATCTCACAACCTGGCTTGCCGTCTCCCTCGGCCATCCCTAGGAATCAAGATAACAATTATTGTAAATTTACAAGATTGCTTCTTTACCATACCTCTTCACCCTAAAGACTGTCAGCATCTCACTTTTAGCTCTCATTTTATGTATACAGATTAACTATCAGAACTGTCAATTATAGCTTCCTCATAGTCCTCCAACCTAATAATAATAAATATATATATGTATATATATATATATATATATATATATATATATATATGTGTGTGTGTGTGTGTGTGTGTGTGTGTATGTATATCCTATACATTATTCTATCTTATAATACATTTATTGAACAGATAATATTATATTTTATCAAACTATGAAACTTATGAGTCTATAGATGGGCAGATAGCTTTACAGGATATACTGGCACTTTTCTCATGTCTGTCCAACAATTACTAATTCTCTCCCTATGGAAGCTCATCCACGAGGCTTACGTCCTTATGACTTATGGTTATGAAATAAGAAGTAATGCACCATGTATTTCACTGCTTTTCAATTTTAGGAATGCCTAGAGCTCATATATAGACAATGGCCTTACATATACTTCAAGAGCTCTTAAGTGCTGGTACTTAACTCTTCATATCTCCCACTACAGGCAGTCCTTATTACCCCAGGCAATCCCACAAAGTTACACCTAAGCCTCTAGGACCTTCTCACTGGTGTTTGAAAAGGTCCTGATGTTTTAATAATTTCAGGAAGAAGATATGCTTACATGTCTTCAAAGGATATTAACCTGTCTTTAGGAATCCTAAATTGCCTGGTCACACCATATGACTAGGCCACTGTAGGACAAAGGCACTCTAAAGCTGCCAGTCTGAATACAGGCTGTTATTTACCTCTAGATTCTTAAATATTGAGCTTTAATATGAATAAATTGATACAATTTAAGATCCTTTTGATGAACTGTCCATCAATTATATCAAACCTTATGGAAATATGGTTAGAAGTAATAATTCTGTTCTAAATGTATTTTATTAATTTTGGCCAAAAGATAAATGAGACTTGAGATATACATAAATGACACATTTCACATTTTATTCTCTATCTACCCTGATGTTTTGTTGAGGCTCCAAAGATTCATAATTTTGCTCTGACAAAATTTACCACTGTTATATTGCTAACATATCTAAGATTTTGTCTTTTAAGAAGGTTCTTATAAGCTCTAGGAGATCACAATTTGGCAACGCTCACAAGTCAAGAAGAACTGAGAGGAATGCAATCTGACTGTAGTTTATATTCCCACTTACAAATTTTATTTTTCTTCTCTGGGGGTGGGGAGCCTTCTTTTCCCTGGCCTGGTATCCCCTTCTCTCATCTGCTAACCATGCATTTAATATTCCATAGGTACACCTAAGAGAAAGAGTTCCCTCTTTAAAACTACTCAACTCCATGTTCTACCATTAATACATATATTCTTTCCAACAGAAATTCTAATCATTTGTTTATAATAAGTTTTGGTTTTACTCAATCACTGGGCAAGCTTCAGTGAAACATTTCACTATTAAGATAAGAATTTGTACTGTATCAAGCTGATAATAGAAAAAAAATAAAATAAAATTTTAAATCTGCTAGGTAAAAGACATCAATTACAACACCAGCCAAGGAAGCAGGTAAGCTAACTGCAGATCTTCAAAATCTGCTGAAAATCCAATCCCCAATTTTCATGGCCAACTCTGTAACAGAACAACCATTGTGACCACTTCTTACAATCTACTCCTGTCCCCAGGAGACAAGGAAGATCATGGTAGATCATGCTTTCACACCTCCAGTGTACTCTCTCAGGGTACTCTCCCCATTCCTAAGTGTCAGCTCAATACCTAGAAACACCTTTTACCCAGAACTCCCAGTGGACACACCTAGCAGTATCCCACAGGAATCCCCTGTAAGGCAACACACAGCCACTACACTCTCCTGAGGACCAGACAGGGCAACAGGAATCAAAGAACAAAACACTCATCCAACAAAGACAAGACCAAATATCAGCACCTAAAATTAAAATCTTTCTGAACCCAGAATCCTAGATACTAGTGTAAAAACACAATCAATAACAGCCAAGACAATATGTCTCCACTAGAGGCCAGCATCCCACCACAGTAGGATGACATGAAGCATGTGACAAAGACCTTAAAGTAGCCTTTATGAATATGTCAGAGGTCCTCTAGAAGAACATGAATGAATCTCATAAAGAATCCATGAGAGAAATTTGCAGGCAAATGGATAGATCTAGAAAATATCATCTTGAGTGAGGTAACCCAGACTCAGAAGGACAAACATAGTATGTACTCATAAGTGGATACTAAATGGGAGGGAAGGGATGGCCAGAATGCAACCCACAACTCCAGAGAAGCTAGCTAACAGGAAAAGATGATCCTGTGAAGGAGAAGTAGATGACTGGGTGGGGGATGGCAGAGGGTGAGGAGTGGGGGATGAGAACATAGGGAAATGGGAGGGTCAAGCTGGAACAGGGACAGAGTGGGAGGGCAGGGAAGAAGATACCATGATATGAGGACATCATGGGAATAGGAAGAGGCAGGGTGCTGGGGAGGCTCTCAGGAATCCACAAGATTGACCCTACCTAGGTCTGCTGGCAGTGGTCCAGAGGGTGCCTAGACCGGTCTACTCTGGTGACCAGCCAAGCAAATAACCTAGCTGTCATCATAGAGCCTTTGTCCAGTGACAGATGGAGGCAGATACAGAGATCCACAGCCAGGCACTAAGCTGACCTCTGGGAATCCAATTGATGAGAGAGAAGAGAGATACTGCAAGAGAGGGACGTCGAGATCATGCAGAGATGTCCGGCCACACTAGTGGAAGCCCATGAACTGTGGACTGGCAGCTGTGGAGCCACCATGGGACTGTACTAGGCTCTCTCGATACAGAAGACAGTTATTTGGCTTGAACCATTTGGGGGCACCCGGGCAAGGGGATCGTGATCTGTCCCTGGTCTATGGGCAGGCTTCTGGAATCTGGTGCCTGTGGTGTGACACCTTGCACAGCCTTGGTGCAGTGGGAAGGGGCTTGGACCTGTCTAGGCTCAGTGTGCTGGGCTCTGCTGACTCCCCATGGGAGACCTCAATTTGGGGGATGTGGGGATGTGGGGTGGCTTGGGAAAGAGGGCTGGAGGTGGGAGGAGGGAGGAGGGGATCTGTGAATAGTATGTGGAGTGAGTAGAAAATTTCTTAATAAAGAAAAAGGAAAAAGAAAACAAAACAAAACAAAACAAAAAATCCATGAGAACAGAATCAAACAGGGGAAAGAAATTAACAAAAAAAACTGTTCAAGACTTGAAAGTAGAAACAGAATCAATGAAGAAATCCCAAACTGAGGGAAATTTGGAAATGAAAAATTTAAAAATTCAAACAGGAATCTCAGAGGCAAGCTTCACCAACAGAATACAAGAGATGGAAGAGATATTAAAGACACAATAGAAGAAATGGATGCCTTGGTCAAGGAAAATGTTAAATCTAAAACATTCCCGACACAAACCATCCAGGAAATCTAGAACACTAAGCAAAGACCAATCCTAAGAATAACAGGAGTAGAGGAAGGGGAACCCAGCTCAAAGCCCAGAAAGTATTATGAACAAAATCATAGAAGAAAATCTTACTAACCTAAAGAAAGAAATGCTTATAAAAGTACAAGAAGCTTACAGAACAACAAGCAGACTGGACCAAAAATGAAAGTCCCCTTATCTCATGATATTCAAAACACTAAATTTACAGTACAACAACAAAAAGAATATCAAACTCTGTAAGAGAGAAAGACAAAGTAACATATAAAGGCAGACCTATTAGAATTACACCCACCTTCTCAATGGAGACTTTAAAATCCAGAAGGGCCTGGACAGATGTGCTACAGACTGTAAGAGACCATAGATGCCAGCCCAGAGTACTATACCCAGAAAAACTTTCAATAACAATAAATGGAGAAAATAAGATTTTTTTCATGTTTAAACCAAACTTAAGCAGTATCTATCTACTAACTCAGTCCTACAGAAGACACAGAAGGAAAACTCCAACCTAAATAGGAAAACACAGTGAAAAAGTCCTAAACCAAATCAAGAGGGGAAACACACACACACACACACACACACACACACACACACACACACACACACATAACAGGAATTAACAAACACTGCTCACTGCTACTCTCAACATCAATGGTCTCAATTCTCCAATAAAAAGACCTAAACTAACAGAATGCATGTGAAAACAAGATTCATCCTTCTGCTGCATCCAAGAAATATAACTTAACATTAAGAACAGACTTCACCTCAGGGCAAAACGATGGAAAAAGATATTCAAAGCAAATAGACCTAAAAAGCAAGCTATGTATCTATTTTAATGTGACAAAATAGACTTCAAACCAAAAATAAAACACTACATACCCAGAAAAAAAATCTACCAAAAGAATGTTGCAATTCTTAACATCTGTCCCCCAAACACCAAGGCACCTAAGTTCATAGAAGAAAACACTACTACAGCTTAAATCACATATTGACCCTCACACACTGATAGTAGGCGACTTCAATACCCTACTCTCAACATCAGACAGGTCATCTAGACAAAAACTAAACAGAAAAATATTGGAGCTAACAGATGTTATAAACCAAATGGATTTAACAAATATTTACAGAACATTTCACCATAACATTAAAGAGTATACCTTCTTCTTAGCACCTCAAGGAACTTTCTCCAAAATTGACCACATACTCAGACACAAAGCAAGTCTCAACAAATACACAAAAGTTTAAATAACACCCTGTGTCCTATGTGACCACCACAGATTAAAACAGAAACAACAGAAAGCTCACAAACTCATGGGAATGGAACAATTCTCTACTGAATGAAAAATGGGTCATGACAGAAATTAAAGACCTTCTAGAACTGAATAAAAATAAACACACAACATACCCAAACTTGTGAAACACAATATAGGTAGTTCAAAGAGGCAAGTTCATAGCACTAAATGCCTATTTTCAATAATGGAGAGATTTCTTACTAGTAACTTAAAAGCATAGCTAAAAGCTTTAGAACAAAAAGAAGAAATCCCAAAAGCAGTAGACTGTAAGAAATAATGAGACTCTCATATTAAGAGACTGACACACTGCCTACTGCACTAAGGAGGCAAGTGAGAACAGGAAGAAGCAAAATGCTAGAGAGGTCCCCAGAAATCCATAATGATACCTCCACTGTAGACTACTGGCAATGGTCGAGAAAAAGCCCGAACTGACCTAGTCTGGTGATCGGATGGCCAAACACCCTAACTGTCGTGCTAGAACTCTCATCCGATAACTGATGGAAGTGGATACCAAGAGCCTCTGCCAGTTCCCCAGGTAGAGCTCTAGGAGTCCAATTGGCGAGAAAGAGAAGGGATTGTATGAGCAAGAATTGTTGAGACCAAGATTGGAAAAAGCACAGGGACAAATAGCCAAACTGATGGAAACACGTGAATTATGAACCAAAAGCTGTGGAGCCCCCAACTGGATCAGGCCTTCTGGATAAGTGAGACAATTGAATAGCTTGAACTATTTGGGAGACACTCAGGCAGTGGGACAGGGACCTGTCCTTAGTGCATGAGCTGGCTGTTTGGAATCTGGGGCTTATGTGGGGACACTTTGCTCAGCCTGGAAGGAGGGGGTCTGGACTTGCCTTTACTGAATCTACCAGGTTGAGCTGAATCCCCAGGGGAGTCTTTGCCCTGGAGGAGATGGGAATGGGGGGAAGGGGCTGGGAAGAAGGTGGGGGCGGGAGGGGAGAGTACAGGGGAACCCATGGCTGATATGTAAAATTAAAACACAAATATATGTATAAAAAAATAAAATTTGAAATAAAATTTTTTTAAAAGAAAAAGAAAAAGAAGACATTTAGAGGATGTTACATGATGATACTTGAAATTAAAATAACTTGGTCACCTTCAAAATAAAATTAACCATAAAATCAAAAAAAAAAAAAAAACAAAGAAAGAAAGAAAGGAATAATGAGACTCAGGGTTAAAACCAATAAAGTAGAAACAAAAAAAAAAATACAAAGAATCAATGAAGCAAAGGCTCGGCTCTTTGAAAAAAATCAAAAAGACTGACAAACCCTTATCCAAACTGGAAAATTTAAAAATGAATAATAATTTTCTCAATATATACAATTTACCAAGGTTAAATCAAGATCAGATGAACAACTTAAACTGCCTATAACCCCTAGTGAAATAGAAGAAATAATAAGAAGTCTCCTAATTAGGCCCAGGGCCAGATGGCTTAGTGCACCGTTCTACTAGACTTTCAAAGAAGAGTTACTGCCAATACTCCTCAAATTATCAACAAAGTAGAAAGAGAAGGAACATTCCAAAATTCATTTTATGAGGCCACTGTTACTCTGATACCAAAACCACATAAAAACCCAACAAAGAAGGAAAGTTACAGACCAATTATGAACATAGGTGCAAAAATTCTTAATCAAGTACTACAGATTGAACCCAAGAATGCATCAAAAAGATCCTCCACCATGATCAAGTAGGCTTCATCCCAGAGATGCAAGGATCTCTCAATATACCTAAATTGATAAATGTAATTAAACACATAAACAAACTGAAAGACAAAAAGAACAAGATCATCTCATTTGATGCAGAAAAGATCTTTGACAAAATACAACAACTCTTCATGATAAAAGACCTAGAGACATTAGGGATACAAGGGACATACCTTAACATAATAAAGACATTTTATAGTTAGCCTATTCCAACATTAACTTAAGTGGAGAGAAACTCAAAGCAATTCCACTAAAATTAGGAATAAGACAAGGTTGTTCAATCTCTCAATATTTATTCAATATAGTACGTGAAGTCTTAGTTAGAACAATAAGACAACTGAAGGAGATAAAGAAGATACAAATAGGAAGGGAATAAGTAAAGTATCTTGATTTGCAGATATGATAGTATATGTAAGTAACCCTGAAAATTGCTCCAGGTAATTCCAACAGCTGATGAACACTTCAGCAAAGTAACTAGACACAAAACTAACTCACAAAAATCAGTAATCTTCTCATATACAAATGGCATACAGATTGAGATATGAATCAGGAAAATAACACCTTTCAAAATAGACTCAAATGATATAAAATATCTTGGGGTAACTCTAACGAAGTATGTGAAAGACTTGTATAATAAAAACTTCAAGTCATTGAAGAAAGAAGTTGAAGAAGATATCAGAAGACAGAAAGATCTTACATGCTCATGGATTGGTAGGATTAATATAGTAAAAATGGCGATCCTATCAAAAGCAATCTACAGATTCAATGCAATCCCCATCAAAATTCCAACACAATTCTTCATAGATCTTAAAAGCACAGTTTTCAGTTTCATATTTAAAAAAAAACAAACAGGATAGCTAAAACAATCCAGTATAATAAAAGAATTTCTGGAGGTATCACTATCCCAGATTAAAATTTAAGTTGAACTGCAGAGCTATAGTAATAAAAATCACATGCTATTGGCACAGAAAACAGACTTGTTGATCAATGGAATCAAATTGAAGACCCAGACATAAATCCACACACCTGTGGACATCTGCTGTTTTTATAAAGAAAAAAGATACACACAAGAAAAAGCATCTTCATCAAATGGTGCTGGTCTGGATGGGCTGCATGTAGAAGAATCCAGATAGATCCTTCTTTATCACCCTGCATAAAACTCAACTCCAAGTGGATCAAAGACCTCAATATTAAACCAGATTACTGAACAGAATTACTGACAGAAGAAAAAGTGGGGAATAGTCTTGCTGTGGATATCTGTATGCTGTGTATGCTCTGATTGGTTAATGAATAAAGTGCTGATTGGCCAGTAGCCAGGAAGGAAGTATAGGTGGGACAAAAAGAGAGGAGAATTAAGGGAACAGGAAGTCTGAGTCAGGAGACGCTGCCAGCTGCTGCCATGAAAAGCAAGATGTAAAGCAGCGGTAAGCCACAAGCCACATGGCAACTTATAGATTAATAGAAATGGGTTAATGTAAGATATAAAAACTAGATAGCAAGAAGCCTGAGCCATTAGGCCAAACAGTTTAGATAATATAAGCATCTGTGTGTTTATTTGTGTCTGAGTGGCTACGGGCCCAGGCAGGACTAGAGAAAACTCCAGCTACATAGCCTTGAACTCATTAGCACAGGAAAAGACTTTCTGAACAGAACACCATTAGCACAGAACTAAGACCAACAATTAATAAATGGAATCTCATGAAACTGAAAAGCTTCTGCATGGCAACAGACACAATCGTTTGGACAAAGTGGCAGCCTACAAAATGGGAAAAGATTTTTACCAATTACACATCTGATAGATGGCTAATATCAAAAATCTATAAAGAACTCAAAAAAACTGGATATCGAGAACAAATAACCCAATTTAAAAATGTATAGATCTAAACAGACAATTCTCAACAGAGGAGTCTCAAATGGCTTAGAAACAGTTAAAGAATGTCCAAACATCGTTAGTCGTTAAGGAAATACAAATCAAAACTATTTTGAGATTTCATCTTACACCTTACAAGATCAATAAAAACAAATGACCTTCATGCTGGTGAGGATGGTGGGAATGTAAACTCATACAGCCACTATGGAAAATGGTGTGATGGCTCCTCAGGAAGATGGGAATTAATCTACCACTAGATCCAGCCATACCATTCCTGGACATATACCCAATGCCCACTTCATCCACAGAGACACTTGCACAACCATGCTCAATGCTGCTCTACTAATAATAGCCAGAAATTTAAAACAACCTAAATGACACTCAACAGATACATGGATAAAGAATATGAGGTACATTATACAATGGAATATTACTCAGTCATTAAAAAAATTAAATCACGAAATTTTCACTTAAATGGATGAAACTAGAAAAAAATCATCTTGGGTGAGGTAACTCTGACCCAGAAAGACAATTATGATGTATTTGCTTATATTTGGACATTAGCTTTTAAGTCAATGATATCAAGCTATAATCCATAAAACCATAGAAGTTAGATATACAGTAAGGGACAGGTGTGGGGGAGTGCAGGGGAGAGAAGAGATCAACCTCCCTAGGAAAGGGAAATGGAGAAGATAGCTATGGATAAATGAAGGGACTGGGATGGGAGTATCAAGTGGGGATGGGGAGGAAAGAGGAAAACAAGGGAGGGAAGGCTTTGAGAGACATCTAAAATTAAGGGTCATGTGAGAAGTAGTATAGAAACCTAATACAGCAGAAGCTTCCTAAAATATATACACATAGGGAAATGATCTAAATGAAATTGCAACTAGTAGGGGAAGACAGAGCCCCAACCGGCCATCTCTTGTTACCAAATGAAGTTTCCATTTATGGGTTACATCTAATTAAATTGTTGGTCAATGCAGTCCTATGGGAACATCCAAACAACCCAGGCTATTGTCAAGAGTATTGGTTGCTCACCACAAACTGACAGCAAGACCCTTTTGCTAAAGACAACACCTACATGACTCATTGAACATGGAGAAGTTGAGCTGGTGCCTACATAGAGCCTTCACCCTAAATTCTAGCATCTTTGGTACCAGAAGATAATCTGCACACTACCAAAGGAGTATGTAGACGTAACCGTCTTGTTAAATAAGAAATACAGATCCAATTGCAGAGCTAAAAGCCAAGAGGTCAGAGCAATAGCTGAGAGCTGAAAACCTTACCCTTCACTGCTTCTGCTGTCTTTCCTCTCCACAAAAGAGCTACTTCTGTGTGTTTTTTCTTTTTTATAGACTTTCTGTTCTGCCTTCTCATTGGTTGTAAACTCAGCCACATGACCTCCTCATCACTGCCTGTCTGTACAGACCTCCAGGTCTTCTATGGTTGGTATTGAGATTAAAGGCATGTGTCACCATGCTGGCTGTATCCTTGAACACACAGAGATCTGCCTAGCTCTGCCTCCCCAGTTCTGGGATTAAAGGCATGCACCACCACCGCCCAGCTTCTGCTATGGCTTGCTCTGACCCCAAGGCAACTTTATTAACATACAAATAAAATCACATTTCAATACAAATAAAATATCACTATATTTCCCCTTTTCTATTTTAATAAAAAGAAAGAGGGAAAAAGTTATAACTAATATACGAAAAACTATATACCATATACACAAGCAATAAATACCTAAACAATGTCTAGTCCATTTGCATTTGACAAATTCAGAGAAAATAATTCCATTATCTATCCTGTTTTGGTAAGTCCAAAATGTACCTGATTCACTTTCTATCCTAACTAATATTACTAACAGTACTGTCTTATAACATCTTTCAAATGTGTACACTTACACCTATAGTGACTTCCTTTTCTGAAATTCTTAACAAGGAAAACTATAACTAACTGATCTTCAACTCCCTCAGAGACCCAAGAAGGAAAAAATACTACCTAATAAAAAATAAAAAACGGAAGTGCATGCAAGCAGCTTCCAAAAAAAAAAAAAAAAGTGTGAGTTGACAGAAACAGCCAGCTGCTTGGACAGTCACCTGAGGTTTCTCCTCAGTGCCAGGACATCATCTTCAGCCTATAGGCTTAGCATATCTGACAGACTCATTTGTGAACTAGGGTGTATACAAGGTCAACAGTTCAACCTCACATATGGTGAGAGCAGTCCATGTACCAGAAACACCTGAATTCCATTAGTGTCATGTCATGATTCAGGATTTTAAATTCTGGAAATTGTTGTGGTTTTTTTTAAATTCAGCTATCCATTTTTCTTGGCTGTGTATATGTGGCTTCATCTCGGCACCCTGTTCTTCTCTACATCCCTCTATTAAATGCCAGTTTACCAATGGGAGGGGTGAGCTTAGTTATTCTTCAAGAATAACTGTTTCATCTGCTGTTCCATTGCACATCAGAAGCCATCGGCCCACTCCCTGTTCAGCTGCCTTTGAAGAAAAGGGCACGGTACCTTTTCCAGATTGCAAAGGCCACTCACTTCAGGGATGGTGCCATATTGTCCCAGCTTCAGAAGATGCCTTTTGTTAAAGCCACAACCACACTTGTTTTGGCAAGAATTGGTAGTCCTTGGTTTAATGTCCTGTCTGTCCTGTTTGTCAGCAGTTGATTCGAGGATACTTTGTTGTCCAGTGGCTAACTTTTGCCACGATGAAAGTTAACTCCATATGCAGTTTCTTCAATGCCCATATTTCCTCTGAAGTAGATTGGTACTGCCAGGAGCCGACATGTCTCATAGTCATAGCAAAAAAGAAAAATTCCTAAGTTATTAAAACATTTTAAATGCCATATTCTGTAGATCTCTGAAGGATTTGAAGATGACCTGTCTATCTAAAATATATCTGTTCGATCTTGAAAACACACCTAATATGACTACAAGTTCAATTGTAATGTCTACCTACTAACTTTCATTTCTATATATCCTAATAGTTGGTAATAATAACATTCAAGGATTAGCAAATTGCATTACATTGTTAAATGAATGGTGTAAGTACAATATCTTGAGCAAGATTAGAAATCTGTGTATGGCATATTTTAACAATCTCAATATATATATATATATAATTTGTATACAATATGAAACAATCCAATCCAATGTTAAGTATTTAAAACTAGTAATTGTCTTTTTCTTTTTTCTCTCTTTTTTTTTAAACAAGCACCTTAAATCTAATCTCCTTTCCCTAGCCCTTGTCCTAACCCTTAACAACAACTTGTAACCAACCCTCCTAAACAATGAAAACTATCCCAGAACCAAAACCCATTAAAAGGCCAAAAAACCACCCGCCCCAAACCAACCCTTTGGGAATGTGGGTGTTGTATTCTTAAAATTGCTTCCTGCTGGGTATGGGCGAAGGTATCTTTATTCTGAAAAGAAAAATTTTGGGTTAATTGTCAAATTCTAGAAAAGGTAACTATATTCTTTGTTATCCATAATGCCAAAGTTCAGGGTTTATCTCAAGTCCATATTCAAGTAGTCTTTGAAACTGGATCATCTCAGCAAGCCATCTCATAATTACTCTGAGCACTTTGTAGTCCAAAGCTGATCTGTAGATGATGTTTGTCAGCTTAGTGATATTACTATTGTCCATGTGGAATTGTCATTGTGGGGCCCCATCTTCTTCATGGAGATTTCAGTTGATGTTAGGCCTGGCCATGATTTCCTGCAAAAAACTGATAAGAGACTCGAACACAAAGACATGTATAGGCAGCTCATTGAAGCCTTTTTTCTAGAATTAATTAGTACTCTATATGACCATTATTATCTTAACAAAGTTTAAAATATATATATATATATACTAAATTTTGATATAAAATTCATACTTTAAGAAAGGTTTAAAGAATCAGAATAGAATCAAAGAATTGAGATTAGTAATAGAATAGTCCCGTAATTAATTTGGTTTCTCTGGGTTAGGGAGTTAGCTCAGTGGTAGAGCGCTTGCCTAGCAAGCGCAAGGCCCTGGGTTTGGTCCTCAGCTCTGGGGAAAAAAATTTTTTTGGTTTTTCTCCTGTCCCATGTCAGAAGATGGATCTTTCTTCTGGTATGATACAGAGAGTTTGCATTTTCCTTTTAATAACATGCTTGAGTTTAAAGAAGGAGAGAGACATTCTCCAACTCCAAAGTCAGCTTTAAATTTTAATTGAACTGGAACTACAAGAAGACCAATAGTGTTAATTTTTTTACAGAAGAGCAGAAACAAACATTTAGGAAGATTTATGAAATTTTTAGTATATATATATTATACCAATAGACCATTTTACTCTTTTTCCTGGGACAGATGATTTGTCCTTTTTCTTCAGTTGCCTCATTTGTCCAGTGTTATTCAGATTCCTTAGCCTTCATTCTCCTAAAAGACAAAAACAAAAACCCTTCCCCAAGACTAATTTTGGGGAGGTTCCCTTTTGGCAAGTTACATCTGATTAAATGAAAAGGCATGTATTAATGGTATAAGTGAGTATAAACTGGATGGTCATGTTGGTTGATGAACTATCACCTCCTCTAATTAAGAGGTCTCTCTTGTTCAAATCGAACCTTTATCAATTTTGATGGTACCCACAGCTTATCTTCTCCTGCAGAAAGAAAAGCAAAACCTCATCCCCAACGTAACACATATCCTGGTTTCCATTCTGAGGTCAGCACATCCTTGAAGTATATAGGCTGATTTAATTCTGTAGACTTTTCTATTCAGTGTCTCTCTGCAGCTGTTGTTCCTTTCTCCTTAGCATTGAGAAAATTCAAAGTTAATAGAGCATTGTGCAGTCTATTTCTGGGGGGTTTTGTTACCCCTTTCTGTTTATTTATCTTCTCTTTTAGAGTTCTGTTGGATCTTTCTATAACTGCTTGGCCTGTAGGATTATGGAGTATACCTGTAATATGCTTTATATTATAATAAGCAAAAAAGCTGTTTCATTTTAATAGAGACATATGCTGGAGCATTGTCAGTTTTAATTTGTGCAGGTATACCCATAATGGCTTCAACTTCTAGGGAATGAGTGGTTACAGAATCAACTTTTTCAGAACTCAAAGCAGTCGCCCATTGAAATCCTGAATATGTATCAATGGTATGGTGTACATATTTCAATTTTCCAAATTCTGCAAAGTGAAACACATCCACCTGCCAGATTTCATTCCTCTGAGTACCCTTTGGGTTACATCCTGCTGGTAATGGCGTCTGATTGAAGAAGGAAGGAGTAGGACATTCTTTACAATTTCCTTGGCTTGTTGCCAGGTTATGGAAAAATCCTTTTATAAACCTTTACTATTGACATGGTGTTTTTTAAGAACTTCTGAGGCCTCCAGCACATTTCCTATCAATATTTATCAATCTAATCATTACCTTGTGCTAGAGGGCCTGGCAGACCAGTATGGGATCAGATATGAGTTATATATAAAGGATGTCTCCTTTCCCTGATTGTTTCTTGTAATTGAATAAATAGTAAAGTTATTTCTGAAGCATCAGGGATAAATTCTGCAGTCTCAATATGTAATACCACTCTTTCAGCATACTGAGAGTCTGTAATTATGTTGAAAGGTTCTGAAAAATCCATTAATACCAACAGAATAGCATACAATTCTGATTTTTGAACTGAAGTGACTTTGAACCACTTTACTTAAATTTTCTGATTTGTAATCTGCCTTTCCTTGTTTGTTGGCATCTGTATAAAATGTGCAAACTCCAGATATGGGTTTTCCCCATACAATTAGAGGCAAGATCCAATCAGCTCTCTTTATAAGATCAATTCTATTGCTTTTGGGATATTTGCTGTTAATTTCTCCCAAAAAAATTACTGCAAGTTCTTTGCCAAGGTTCACTTTATGTCCATAATTTTTCAATGTCCTCTTTAGTTAAAGGTAGAACAATTTTTGCTGGGTCTATTCCTGCTAATTGACGAAGTCTCAATTTTCCTTTCAAAATTAAGTCAGAGATTTTTTTCCACATAAGTTTTTAATTTTTTATTTGGTTTATTTGGTAAAAATATCCATTCCAATATAATATCTTCTCTCTGCATTAATATTCCTGTAGGAGAATGCCTAGAAGGTAAAATAACCAAAATGCAATCCAGCTTTGGATCAATACAATCCACGTATCCTTCATGTACTTTCTTTTCTACCAAGGCCAATTCTTTCTCAGCTTTAAGTGATAATTCTCTTGGACTATTTAAGTCCTTGTCACCTTCTAAGGTTTTGAACAAATCATTCAGTTCATCGTTTTTTTACCCCAACAATAGTTCGTAGATGAGAAACGTCTCCAAATAATCTTTGAAAGTCATTAAGAGTCTGTAGTCAATCTCTTCTAATTTGCACCTTTTAAGGTCTAATTTTTTATAGCTCTATTTTATATCCTAAATAATTAATAGAATCTCCTCTTTGTATCTTCTCAGGAGCAATTTGTAATCCCCAGCAAGGCAATATTTTCTTTACTTCTTCAAACATTCTTTCTAAAGTATCTGCATTTGAGTCAGTGAGTAAAGTATCATCCATATAATGATAAATTATAGATTTAGGAAATTTTTTACGTTATCACTTCCAAGGGCTGTTGTACAAAATATTGGCACAGGGTTGGACTATTCAACATTCCCTGTGGGAGAACTCTCCATTGAAATCTTTTAACCAGTTGAGAATTATGGTAAGTAGGCACCATGAAAGCAAATCTTTCTCTGTCTTTTTCTTGTGAGGGTATTGAAAAGAAACAGTCTTTTAAATCAATAACTATGGAAGGCCATCCTTTAGGTAACAGAGTAGGCAAAGGAATTCCAGATTGTAGAGAGCCCATTGGCTGAATTACTTTGTTAATTGCTCTAAGGTCTGTTAACCATTCTCCATTTACCAGATTTCCTTTTAACAACAAAAACGGGAGAATTCCAAGGGCTGGTAGATTCTTCAATATGCTGAGCATTTAACTGTTCTTCTGCCAGCTCTTCTAAAGCCTGGAGCTTCTTTGTTGTTAAAGGCCATTGATGAACCCATACAGGCTTGTCTGTTAACCATTTTAAAGGTAGAGCTGTTGATGTCTTTGGAAGATCATCAGTTTTTGTGCCCTGTTGTTGTATAATATGGATGGCTGGTGACCACTCATTAGAATAATACCTTCTAATATTTCTCTCAGAAACATGTGCTAGTTTATGATTTATTTCTGAGGTTGGAGGGATGTTAATCTGAGTATTCCATTGTTGTAACAGGTCTCGACCCCACAGGTTCATGACTATGTTAGCCACATATGGTTTTAATCTGCCTCTCTGTCCTTCTGGGCCTATACATTCGAGCCATCTTGCACTCTGTTTGACTTGAGATAATGTTCCAATTCCTAACAGTTGAACATTTACCTCCTGAAGAGGCCAAGTTGGATGCCAAAATTCTGGTGCAATTATGGTAACATCAGCACCTGTGTCTACCAGACCAGACAACAAAACACCATTTATTTTTATTGTTAATTTTGGTCTTTGTTCATTTATAGATGTTTGCCAAAAAATTTTCTTTATGGTTTCTCCTGAATTTTCTATTCTCTCTGTCTCAGTTGTTCCATTACTCTGAGTAGCCTGGTTTATTCCAATAGGTATTTGGTTATTTAACTGCTCTGAGTAGGGGTCTCCTCTATGATTGCAGGAAAGGTCTGTACTGGATTCACTGTAGGGGCCTGCCTGAGGCCCCTCTGGGAGTTTCCCGAAGACTGAGGCAAAGTATTACCTTGTCTGTCCCTTGTTGATCTACATTAATTGGTCCAGTGTCTTCCCTTACCACACCTTCTACATACTCCTGAAGGAAGGGGCATTCTGTTGCCATTGTTCCTTGAAGAAACATTGTTTCTAGAAGTGCCCTGTTTACAGTCCCTTTTCAAATGTCCTTGCTTTCCACATCCAAAACATCTGACATTCCTCTATCCTCTTGAAATTGCTTCTCCTACCCACATATTATCATGATCATGAGCCTCAACATTAACCGTGTCTCTAATCCAATCTTCCAAGGGTGCAGATCTCGCCTTTAACGGCCTGATTATTCTCTTGCATGCTTCATTTGCGTTCTCAAAAGCCAAAGATTTAATTATTATCTGGCTAGCTTCTGCATTTGGGACCATTCTCTTTACTGCTGAAGTCAGTCTTTGTAAGAAACCTGTGAAAGATTCTTTTGGGCCCTGTATCACCTTTGTAAATGACTCAGTTTTCTTCCCTGGTTCCTCACCTCTGTCCCATGCATTCAAGGCTGCCATTCGACATAGAATTATAGTTTGGATATCATATAAACATTGTGTTTCTACTGCAGCATATTGGCCTTCTCCAACAAGCTGATCCTGGAAGATTTGTATACCTCTATCCCTACATTGTTTTGCTATGTTTTTAGCTTCCTCTTTGAACCACATTTGCCACTGGAGCTGCTGTCCGGGTTCCAGAACTGCCTGTGCCAGCTCCCGCCAGTCCTGTGGTATAATCCTATTATAAGTTGACCAGGAGTTTAACATTTGCTTTACATATGGAGAATGCATGCCATAAGATACTATTGCTTCCTTAAACCTTCGTAAGTCTAACATTTCAACTGGAGTCCAAATATTTTGTGTATTCACTTGACCAGGTTGCTGGTGTATGGTTACCGGATAAATTAAGGGTGATTGTGTGAAAACAGGCTTTCTTTCTGTAACCTTATAATCCAATCCTGAAACAACTTCACTCTTAATTTCTTCTGTCTGAATCTGAATTTCTCTATAATTCATTTTAACAGGTTTAACAGGTTTTTCTAAGATTTTTATCCTGGCACTTAAATTGACTATCTTTTTAAATTGTAAAATAAGGATAAGAAGAATAATAATGTACATAATTCGATCAAAATTAATCTTCTCATATAGTTGTTCCATTGTCAGACTGCCTAAAATTTCAAACAAAGCCCAATTTTCTTCCAATGTACACATAAAACCCATTTTTTTTTAATGTGGAAAAAAATCTCTTTTAAATAGTTTCCTTTAAAATATCTGATATAATTGACTTACCAATTCTGCATAGAACAGTAGAAATCTGAGGGAATTTCCAAACAGCTACCTATCGTCCGAGGTGGGAATCCAGAGAAAGAGAGAGAGAGAGAGAAAAAGCGCAGCCACATTCTGACTAAAAGCTTGAATCCAACCACATGTTCCCACTTGAGCTGAGTTGAGCCTGGGCTCTGGCTTCCTTAAGCTCTGACCAACCACGTGTGCACTGGCGTTTCAGCCAAAAGCAGCCTATCTGCAGTTGCGTGTAGCTACTGCAATTAGCTGTAGCTCCTGCAGTCCTGAGTTGTTGGTAGCACTGGCTTTTTAAGCAAGTAACTCCAGCTGCATCGGTAACTGCTTGTAGCTAAGGTAGGTTGGGCCTGAGCTAGGGAGCTGGGCCCACCCAGGTGGGAAGCCGGACCCACTGTCAAGTCAAGCGGTTTTTTAATGAATTCTTGCCCCACATTGGGTGCCAAATGTAGATATAACCATCTTGTTAAATAAGAAACACAGATCCAATTGCAGAGTTAAAAGCCAAGAGATCAGAGCAATAGCTGAGAGCTGAAAACGTTACTCTTCACTGCTTCTGCTGTCTTTCCTCTCCACAAGAGAGCTACTTCTGTGTGTTTTTTCTTTTTTATAGACTTTCTGTTCTGCCTTCTCATTGGTTGTAAATCCAGCCACATGACCTCCTCATCACTGCCTGTCTGTACACACCTCCAGGTCTTCTATGGTTGGTATTGAGATTATAGGCATGTGTCACTATGCTGGCTGTATCCTTGAACTCACAGAGATCTGCCTAGCTCTGCCTCCCAAGTGCTGGGATTAAAGGCGTGCACCACCACTGCCCAACTTCTGCTATGGCTTGCTCTGACCCCAAGGCAACTTTATTAGCATACAAATAAAATCACATTTCAATACAAATAAAATATCACTGTAGGAGTAAACACTAATGCAGCCACAAACCTTTTGATTTACAATGCTGCTCTGCCTGCAAGATATGCTAGTGCAATGGTGGCACAAAGCTTGTGGGATTAACCAACCACATTTCACTTAAGACCTACTCCACAACATGGAACCCATACCTGACCTTGCTTTAGGGACCAAAGACATGGAACTAGATATCTGTAGTAGGACAGGCCAATAGGGTCAAGAAAATTGATTCAAACCAGTTGCCAAGGCATGCACATAATGTACTTCCTTATGAGCCAACCTAGAGTCTGTCTGAGGGTCTAGAAACAGGGGTGACCATGCAATGTCACCAGATCCCTGTCAGAGTGCCTTATCATGCCCAGCCAATGAGGGACAACCACACAGTGTCACCAAATTAGGACACAGCCTGGGTACTGGGCGGAGGGTATATAAGGCCTTCCCCATTATTGAATAAATGAGTCTACTGTTTGCCTTTCATCTGACTCCTGGTGTCTTGTGTTGACACAGCACCTTCTCACCCCTCCACCAAGGGAGCTATTAGGACCCAGCAACAGATATCCCAGAGACCTAGGGCAAAACCAAATACAACTACTATTGTACTAAAAGAACATTGCAATACAATGACTCCTAATGACATTCTGCTATACTTAAGGACCAATGTCTTGCCCAGCTATCATCAGGGAAGTTTCCTCCTACAGTAGATGGGAAGAAATACAAAGATCCAAGCCAGACAATATGCAGAGAGAGAGACCTTGGAACACTGAGCCCTAAACCAAATGTCTCTATCAAATGTCTCTCCCCAGGGCTCAGGCAACCTTATAGAAAAAGAGGAGAAAAGAATATAAGAGCCAGAAGGGATGGAATACATGAAGGAAACAAAGCTTTTTAAATACCACAGGACTAATGCACATATGAGCTCACAGAGATGGAAGCCACATGCACAAGGTTTGCACAGGTCTTAACCAGATGGAGTCATAGATGTGAAAGGAGAAGTGGACACATGCCCCATCTCTAACCCACAACAAATGTGATGGCTGTTCTTGGTTATCAGCTTGACTATACATGGAATGAACTACAATCCAAAAATGGAGGGCACATGTCTGAGAATTTTCTGCTTGGATCCCCTTCTAGTCCAGACCTTAGAGGAGGGAAGACACAGGCTTTTAACCCAGGTCTCTTGTTTTGTTTGTGTTTTGTTGTAGGGGGTAGGGGGAGCACAAGAAGGGCAGTTTGAGACAGGGTTTCTCAGTGTAGGCTTGGCAGTCCTGGAACTTGTTCTGTAGACCAGGCTGGCCTCAAACTCCCAGAAATCTGCCTGCCTCTGCCTTCCAAGTGCTGGGATCAAAGGCATGCACCACCCGTGCACTGCCCAGCTTGATCTGGACCTTGAGGCAGGAAGACACACCTTTAATCTGGGTCACACCTTCTCTGGAAGCCTATATAAGGACATGGAAGAAAGAAGCACTTACTCTTGGCCTATTTGCCCTTGCCTTTGCCTTGCTAACACATGCATTCCTTATTAGCATTGGAGCCTACTTCTTCAGGATCCCAACATATATAGAAGACCAGCTGAGATACCCAGCCTTGTGGAGCCGAACAACTACTAGATTCTTGGACTTTCCATTCACAGCTAGCCTGTAAGTCATTCCAATAAATTCCCTTTTTATATATAGAGAGAGTCATTCCATTAAGTTCTGTGATTCTAGAGAACCCTGACTAATAGAACCTATCTCCTAGTGATAATCACTTGCAAATGAAAATTTAGTTTTCTCCAAGGGAGTCTCACTGGAGAAACAAATTACTCTTAAGGGTAGGCTGCATGCCCAGCAGTAGATGGCCAACAGAATCAAACTCAATGGCATCTTTGGAGGTACTTTGTCTCATAATGTTGAGTCTCATTGTTTGTTGTTTGTTGTTGTTGTTGTTTAAGTGTTTTTAATCTTATTTAATCTCTTTGCACAAATCAAGAAGAGTAGAGTATGTGCTTGCAAATTTCTAGGGCCTCTTGTGCGCCTGCTGTGTTATATCATTTGCTTTTAGTGAATACACTCTGTGAGGCTTTCTAAGTTTTTCAGTTATCCAACCTCATATGATTGTTTAATGAGTAATTTATTCCACACTGCAACCCCTTTCCACAACAGATAAATGAGCAGCAGATTCAAAAGTCCTATTCCAGCAAAACTCTCAAACCTCTGTATGTAAACACAAGCACAGTGTGATTCCATTTCTTGGTCATGCCAAAATTCCCAGAAGTTTTTCATGAAAAGAGATGCCAACACAGTGGCTGAAAAACAGAAGCAGCCCAGATTCCATCAACAGATGAATGGATAAAGAAAATGTATTACACATGCATGATGGGATTGTTCAGCCATAAAGAAAAATGAAGGCATGACTTTTACAAGACAATATATAGAATTGGAGATCATAAGGGAATAAGACAGACTTAGAAAGACAAATACATTTTTTTCTCACAGGTAGAATCTACTCTCTCTCTCTCTCTCTCTCTCTCTCTCTCTCTCTCTCTCTCTCTCTCTGTGTGTGTGTGTGTGTGTGTGTGTGTGTGTGTGTGTGTGTGTGTGAAGTGCCATAATGAAGATCATTACTTTACACACTAACTTAAGAGTAATTTTATGAATACAAAAGAAAAGTTCCTATGGGGAGAAAGTTGCCCACAGTCAAACCAAAACTAGTTGGTGGTCCAATCCAGAGAAGCAAGATGAGTGTTTTCCTCAGATACAATGCAGAAGTTGTGGGGGGAAAAATCTACATTGAGGAAGAAGTTCTTGACAAGAACCTGGAAGCAATGGAGACCCCAAAACCTTCCCATCCTAAATATTCACAGGTTTACTCAAGTGTACTAGCCCACCCTGCATCATCTAGACCCAACTTCTTAAACTCTGTGTCACCAGCCAATGTGGAGACCACATAAATGAATTAAAGGTAGCAAAAAAAATGTGGCAATAGAAGGCTTCTGAGTATGCAACAAAAATTATTTTAAAATCAAATTAATAATGAATTCAGGATGTTTCTGGCTAGCACTCACCTGTGTTGCATTTGCAGCCTTGGTTCTGAACATGTGCCCTGAGCACCACACTGCACAAACCAACACTCAGATGCAAGACTAGTGTACACTATGAACTATGTGGTGTTTTCTGCTCTTGAAGACACAGAATGGTTCAATTAAGAAAAAAAAGACTTTTTTATTTTTCTATTAGCATCCCTCACCATGTAAGTATCTAGACAATATAGCTTTCATTTTATTGTATTGGAATGCTTGATTTTTAAAATTGCTGTTTGAGATGATGGCTTGACTTTCATACACAGTCACTGAATGAATTCTGGAATGGGATTAGACAGAATTTCCAACAATTTCTGAAATGCTTCTAAACATACCACTGCCATTTTGTATTGTGTATTTATGCATACATAGCAGCATTCATGAGTCTGATGATTATGAAACTAAAATACTGATCAGCTCTGAGAATGGTTGAAGATGCTCTACAAATATTCAGCCAAGATTTGATTCTCTATGTAAAAATAAAGAGCACATCATCTCATTAGTATTCAACCAAAAAAAAAAAAAAAAAAAAACCAGCTGGGCAGTGTGGCACACGCCTTTAATCCCAGCACTTGGGAGGCAGAGGCAGGCGGATCTCTGTGAGTTTGAGGCCAGCCTGGGCTACCAAGTGAGTTCCAGGAAAGGCACAAAGCTACAAAGAGAAACCCTGTCTCAAAAAACCAAAAAAAAAAAAAGATAATGAAACAGATTATCAAAACTCAGAAAGCTATGACTAAGATATTAAGTTCTTTTCCATGGATATTTTAGCTACCACCCTGTTAGAACTAAAAAGAATAAGTACAACAAAACATGGGCACCTTGCAGGATGGGCTCCTATGGAGCTGTTAGTAACATGGGCACCTTGCAGGATGGGCTCCTATGGAGCTGTTAGTAACATGGGCACCTTGCAGGATGGGCTCCTATGGAGCTGTTAGTTTCATGGTCTCTACTTGTCTTCAGCCTCTTTCAGTTTTACGCCAACCTCATATTTAAGAGCTAACAGCAAATTTTATTAAACCCCAACATATTTTAATTGTACTAAATATAAAACGGTCTTAGTTTGAAAAAACAGTGCCTGCTTCTAGATCTTCTTAGTTAAAACACTCTTCAAATTTAGAAAATAGTAATGTACATCATAGTTTTATAAAATTACATTCAATTAAAATGGTTTGACTTTAATGGTCTTATGCCTTGGTTCTATCTATATTTCACTGTATTTTAAGTCTATGATAATCCTGCCTCCTTTTTTTCTTTCCTCATTCCACAAACAATTGGGAAGCACTTATCAAAGCTACTGGGTACAGATAACAAATATCCAACTGAGAATTTTCACTCAAATCACATTTCAATTCATCTCTAAAAAGTTGTAGATCTTTTTTAAAATGTGTGTTTATGTGTGTTTTGCACACATGTGTGTCTGTGCACCTTGTGTGTACCTGGGCAAATGAAAGCCAGAAGAAGAGTCTGGATCCCATGAACAGGAGTTACGGACAGTGTGACCTGCCATGTGGGAGCTGGGAATTGAACCCAGGTCCTCTTGAGGAACCAGGACTCTTATTTGCTAAGACATGTCTCCAGCCCAGATTTCTAGGACCTAACTGAAAACATTTTTAAAAATAATTTGACATATAAAAATAGGATTTAAATCATATTTTTATATTCACTTAGATTTGCCACTCTTACTGAAGATTTGACTAATGCTAGCACAGTTTAGACATAACACACCAGAAAGAAGGAGAAAAGGCAAAGCATCAACACATAACATTTGACATAAAAGGTCTCCAAATCTATCCAGGTAATCACACCATGGCCTCTGGAAGTCAACTGTCCCATCCATCCTTTTCTGAATCACTGTCCATCCTCCTCCTCTGAAATCCATGTCGCAAATTACCTAAAATGGGCCCAGAAAATGCCAATATAATACAACATTGTTTTCATTGTTTGACATTATAGAACTCACCCATGATCCTATAGAAAAATAAACACAAGAAAGTTTTCATTCCCATGAATGCATTCATATTTTAACTCCCTGGAAATACTACTGCTTAGGCAAACTCATAATTAATCTAACTGCAGCCTTGTGTGAGTGACTTTTTAAAAGACATAACTGTTTATATTATTTTAAGGTTATCATATAATTCCTCAACTCTAAACATTTTTCTCCAGTTCAGGAATAACAGCACTGACATGCTATGGCAGAGATGGATTGCTTTACAAATGACTTTGTTCTCTGAATTATAATGCTGGGGGTTTTTTAGTGTTAAATATGTTGTCTGCCTGCCTCTGGTTTCTCTTCCTCTCACAAATTGGTGTTCAGACTGACATTTCAAGACCAAAAAACATGAACTGCACCCACTCAGGAAGTGCTCAGAGGGGCCTCTGCTGAAACTGTGACATGCACCTGCCTCGGGCCCACAAAAACAACAGGGAAGAAATCAAAGTAATCCACTCTACCAGAGACTTCCCACACAGAGACAGGGAAAAAAGGCAATGTGGAGGAAGCTCAGGCACCAGCCCTTTCCACAGAAGAGGTAATTATGCAAACCCACTCCTGGAAGAGTTAGAAGCCTCCTCCTTCCACCACTGTTCATATCAGTTCTGAATGTGTGGGCAAAGAGACTCTGGTACTTTTAAATTATTCTCCACCTAAGTCCTAATTTTTTGACATCTTGTCAATAAATTTCAAGAGAAATTATGGTAAAAGTTCTAAGAACAGAAACTATGCATCCACTTAGAAAGAAAGGTTGTTGTTGTATAATATAGACTACTGATAAACTCTAAAGATCATAAATTTTTTAGACACTGAGAAAGTACCCAGAAAAAATATGTATATACATGTAGCTAGAGTTTTTCTTCTTCTTGCCTGACCCAGAGTCAGGACAAATCTCTCTCACCCACCAGTCCCACAGCTGCTCAGACCCAACCAAGTAAATACACAGAGACTTATATTGCTTACAAACTGTATGGTCGTGGCAGGCTTCTTGTTATCTACTTCTTCTATCTTAAATTAACCCATTTCTATTAATCTATAAGTTGCCACATGGCTCATGGCTTACCGGTACCTTACATCTCGCTTGTCATGGTGGAGGCTGGTGGTGTCTCTCTGCCTCAGCCTTCCACTTCCCAGAATTCTCTTCTTTCCTTGTCCCGCCTATACTTCCTGCCTGGCTACTGGCCAATCAGTGTTTTATTTATTAACCAATCAGAGCAACACATTTAACATACGGAACATCCCACAGCATATACACACATGTCTTCTCTGTCCATAAGCATTGTGTGCTGTAGGTACCTACTAGAAATACAAGCAAACAAGTACTAAGGATAGACAAAGCATAATTCTTATTATTCACATTAAGCATGGATCAGTTTATCAATCTTCTTTATGCCTAAGTAAAAGGCCTTTTCTATTAATTCCTTTTATAATTTTTGAAACAAATTCTCACACTGTAAAATAATGTATCACCAAAAGAAAGTACAGTTATAAGACAGAAGCACGGTAAAAGTTCTTTTGTAAGCTCCACATCACAGCCCATCATTGTTATCAAGTCTCCATTTTCTAATTAAAGCAAAGATTTATATTGTACAGCTCTGCCCCCACAATGGTAACATAAAGCCTTTCAACAACTGGATTTACTTTAAAAAGAGTAACTATAGAAACTCAGGACACTGAAATTCATGGTCTGAGCATAAGATGTCAAGGAAACCAAACTTTTCAAACTGCAAATTTTGCTAATTTATTTAAAATTTTCAAGACAAAAATATTTTAAAAGTAAATATTAAAATATTTATAATTTAAATATTAACAAAGTTAGCCTGATGTTTTCTTTATTCTGTATAATAAGGGAAAACTTTACCTCAAATGGATAGCTAGATCCCTCTGGAAAGATTATATATAAACCACTAGGGGTTTTGGTGACAGAGACAATTGAATCTTTAATATCAGTGCAATCCAAACCTAGGAAAATAAAATGAGTCACTTAGTGAACATTCAATTGTACCTAAGACAGTCAGTTAATAGCAGAGAATTGACAATGCTGTCTGAAATTGTTGCTACAGCTTCCTATTAGTGATACCATGCCTTTACCTTCTTACAAATGAAAATTACCACAATCTTAGAATTCAGGAGAAAATATATGAAAGAACAGGAATTAAAGAACTTGGGCTGCAGAAACCCCTCAAAAATAATACCCTTTTAGTGACTGGTTATTGTTTAAAGCTCTCATATTGTGGGGTTGGAGTGATGGCTTAACAATTAGAGCCCAACTGCTCTTGCAGAGGACCCAGGTTATGTTCCTAGCACCCAGATAGGGGCTCACAACAGTCTGTAACTTCAGTTCCAGGGGATCCAACACTCTCTGGTCCCCTGCATGCATGTGGTGCACATAAACTCACACAGGCTCTCACACATGCACATAAATAAAAATAAAATAAATCTTTAAAATCTCATTTGGGAGACTTATTGTATAATTATGCATTCTCTTTTCCAAGGAATCTAAGTTAACCCAAGTTTATGTTTAATATATAAAGGATGGGTAGCGAGGAGAAAACATAAGGAATAAGTAGGTTAACTGTGATTAACACATCCTTGACTACTTTATTCCAAACTTCAGACTCTAGTGTGTTGACATTACTGATGCAAATAACCAGGAGGGAAGAAGGCCAGCGAGGCCAGTGTGTGCTCTATCTACCAATGTTAAAGCTGTAGCCTCCCCTCTCCACCTCCAAAGCATTCAATTCCACAGAGGATTGTAAATATATGTATGTAATGCCAATATGCCAAGGAGTATGACATTCTATTTGAAGGTATTCTAGTGTACATGTTGTAAGTGTGATTAAATAACTCCAACCCTGTGATTCCAGTGACTTGGGAAACTGAGGCAGGAAAGCTTGTCCTGACTACATAGTTCAAAGCAACCTGAGCAACTTAATAAGACTCTTATTGGAGGTCGGGGGAACTTTCTGATAGATCACATGCCCACCATGCATGCAGCTCTGGGTTCAGTCACAAATACCACATCCGAAAACAAGTTTCAGAGCATCGCTTACTCGGGTGACTACTATTACTTCTTAGTCAGGAACCATTGATTAACCACTGGAAGCCTTAGAATGTTTACCTAACATAGGAATGACGACACTACTGTGTCGTAGTGTTTTTCTGGAGGTTTAAAAGACAAGCACTTATGGAGCTCCAGGTGTCCAACTGTCGAGAAAGAGGAGGGTCTGCAAGAGCGTAAATTGTTGAATCCAAGATTGCAAAAAGCACAGGGACAAATAGCCAAATGAATGGAAGCACATGAATTATGAACCAAAGGCTGTGGAGCCCCCAGCTGGATCAGGCCCTCTGGATAAGTGAGACAATTGAATAGCTTGATCTGTTTGGGAGGCACCCAGTCTGTGGGACCAGGATCTGTCCTTAGTGCATGAGCTGGCTGTTTGGAACCTTGGGCTTACACAGGGACACTTTGCTCAGCCTGGAAGGAGGGGATAGGGCCTGCCTGTACTGAATCCACCAGGTTTAAATGAGTCCCCAGGGGTGTCTTGGTCCTGGAGGAGATGGGAATGGAGGGGAGGGGCTGGGGGAAGGTGGGGGTGGACAGGGGAACCCATGGCTGATGTATAAAATTTAAAACACATAATAATAAAGAAAAAAATAAATAAATAAAAAAGAAGAAGAAAAGACAAGCATTTAGCACACAGCTTACCACACGTTGATCTGTAAAAGACAACTCAACAAAAAAAACTAGGTATAAAAAGTTGTCACCTTCCCTTTGCTTCTGGTTTGCCCAGTTGGATGTGAAGAAGCATTCCTATAATGGAGCTATGCTCAGAGGTGTGGGGGGAGCCACGGAGGAGGTCTGACCTACAGCGGAGCATGTGCTTTGCCATTGCCTTTCGATAGATGTGAGCAGACTTCTTGGTCTCCTGGGTTGTGTGTTCATCACCTGATCTGAGGGTATTAGAGCAAGTCTGTGCTGCTCTTACTGTGCATCACAGGGTATTTCAGAGCTTTTGGTGATTTACTCATCAACCCCTCACAGCAACTCTGGAAGACTTGTAAAGGTTAACATTCCCGGCCAACTTGTCTGGCTTTAGAATCACCTCAGACAAACACCTATGGTCATGCACGTGAGAAGGTCTCCAGAAAGGTTGGACTGCAAAGGGAAGATGTGACATGAATGTGGGTGACACCACGTTCATGGGCCAGGGTGCCAGAATGAATAAAAGGGAGAAAGTGAGCTCAGCCCCAGCACTCTCTCTGCTTCCTGACTGCAGACAGTGACCAGCTCCCTTGCATTCCTGATGTCATGCCTCCCTGCAGTAATAGAGTGGATGTTCAAACTGTGAGCCAAATGAATCTTGCCTTCTGTGAGTCGCTTTTTGTCTGGTATTGGAGACCACAGTGAGGAAAGGCAGATAAGGATTTCAACTTACTGATGAGGAAACTAATTCCGAGGAACTAGCAGCTTGGAGGTTAGGACCAGCCTGACACTGGATTTCATGCTACGCTGCAGATTGCACTACCACTGAGGTAGTGACAGAATGAGTCCTTTTAAAGTAACAGAGGACAGAGGCTGTCCTCATAAAGGAACAAGGAGGTGCTCGGTTCCTGTCTGTTCCCTCCCCCTTCTAAGAAACACTTAGGATCACATACTTGAGCTTCAGTAATAAATATTTTTGCTTAGAATTTTTATATGAATTCCTATTTGTAAGATTTACACAGCACTTTCTTAGAAGCACAAGCATGTAGGAATGTTACATTTTAGTGCAAAAAAGTTAACTTCGTATTTATTTCTGTATTAAATTTCTTTTTCCTTTAAAATGTTACATCCCACTTTGAAACATCTAAAAAAAACACACTTTTCACAGGTAGGAGAGACTCTGGAGCTTCTCTTCTGTGTGCAAAGTTATTATTCACAAATGCCAGGGCCTGGTGCTCAGAATATGGCACCTAAGGTTACTCAGTGTCCAACAGGTCCCTAATATTCTTTTACAGCTATGGCTTTCAAACAGTGGAAAAGTTCTTCAGCTTAGAAAGGGCACATTGTGTAAGTGGCCTAATAGCAGGTACTAGTCCTCCAGACTGTTAGGAAACAGTAAACAGTGCGTTCTAAAACTTCAGTGCACCAGGCTGTCCAGAAACTTTGAGTAATATAGCAGAACTGTGAAGAGGCTGAAATACCAGTACTCTCACCATGTGACTGAATGGGCCTGACAGGAAAGGGATCCAGCTGTTTTCTAAAAACCTCTGTAGTCAAAAGGAGAATTCAATTCATGAGCTCATTAACCTAAATACAGACACACGAGGCAAGGTTATACTTAGCTAAATTATGTAAACGCTGTCTCTCAGCCTCTCTGAACCAAAAGCATGCCTTTTCTTCTAGGCTGGATTCTTTCTGTTCTAACACCACAGAGGCCTAAGTAGTGATTGCTCCACCCAGCTCCTAAGAGCTAGTCCTGTCTGCCAGCACTCTGTGCCCTCTGTGCCTGTGGCTCTGCTCTCACTGTCCCACTGCACTGCTGCCTTCCTTGCTGCCTCCCTTTGCTCTGCCCTCTTCATCCTCCACACCAGCTGTTAAGGGGTGAAGACGTTTCCTTGCTCACATACTTCAGTGGCCCATGGTGTAGCGAGCTTTAGTTACTGATTCCTTTAGTCAGGTTTCCTTACACATTCCCAACCTCACCAGCCCTCCCACCCTGTACCAACTCCTCAGAACCCCCAAAGGGAATGCTGTCCCTTCCTTACCAACCTTGTGACATTTAAAGCATTTACTCTTCTCTCACTGCTGAGCTCACAGGCTCTCTCTTCTGCGAGACTTCCCATGTCATTCTGACAGCATTCAGCTTATTTCTATTTTTCCATGTTTGTTTTCTCATCACCAGGCTGCATCCCCCTTGAACAAAGGCCTGCTTGACTGCTTTGTGGTATAATGCTTCTCACATTGTAGGTATTATATTAACACATACAATAAAGTGACTGTACTTCCAGCCAGCTTTGCCATTGTGCACATGCAATGCAATGAAATGCCAAAAGAACTCTATACCTGGCTAGATAGATAATCCAAAGATGCTTGGTGCTCATCCATTATAGTTCTCAGTAGTTTTTTGGTACTTCTTGTATAAGAAACAATAGAATTTTACAGGTTTCCTTAATCAGAAAGAAAATGACATTCTTGTATAAAATAATTACAGTGAAAACAATAAATTTCACATGATTTGGAATAAAGAAGAGTCTCTCAATTTATTTGAACTTATAACTATATGTTTTAGTTAGTATATATTTGTTTTAAAATAGGATTGGCCAAAAAGCCATTGTTTCAACATTCTTAATGAAATTATGATTCCTGATAATATAGATTCCCTCAAATGATTTATTTAATTAAGAAACAACATTCTTAATGCCTACTCTCACTTTATGAGATAAGAAGTATAGGAAGTAGGGGACAGGGTCTCATGCAGCCCAGGCTGACTTTTTGACTCTTTCCTGATCCTCCTGCCTCCATCTCTCAAACTCTCAAATGCTAGGATTACATACATGTGACCTGTGCCAGCCTTCTTAGCCATTAATTACTATTACATGATAAAGTAAAATGCAATTGTAATTTACTTGCACACCAGGCCAGTTAATTTAAAAAAATACATCTTGGTTTTATTTTTTCTAATACTATGTAATTTAAAACTAAGTCAGTAGCATTCATAATAAATCTTACCCAAAGCCTGGGAGGCCACCAAAATAGTTCAGTGAGTAAAGCATTGGCCACCAAGCTTGAAAACCTGAGTTCAATTCCTGGGACTGACATGGTGGAAGGAAAGAACTGACTCCTGGAAATTGTCCTCTAACCTCCATATGTGTACCCTGGCATGTGGGAACACACACACACACACACACACACACACACACACACACACACACACACAAACAAATGTAAAAACATTAGGATTCCAGTTTGTTAGTTTCTGGCTGAACTTATACAATACATTTCCCTTTGATTTCATAGAAAATATTAAATATTCCTTATTTTTAAAAAGGCAGAAAGTATTCAATATTCCTTATTTTTAAAAGGGCTGTACAAACACTAAACATACTTTTAAGGCATTTGAGATCATGTTGCCATCATGTCTCATCATCTCTAATATTTTTAACACCAAAAAAAAAAAATCCTCATGGCCAACTATAACTCCAGTTCTAAGAGATCCAACCGCTTCTGGCCTCCTCAGGCACTGCATACATGTGGTGTACATACATACATGCATGCAGACAAAACATTCACACACATAAAATTAAAATAAAATATTTCAAAATAATATCAACTACCTCTGCTTCTCAGACTGAGAAAGTTTTACTTATGACAATGACATTCATCCTCTTCAGCAATAAAGACCCACATGTTATTTCATGAATACCTTTTAAATTGGTATTTATCTCTAAGTTTATTTCACCCTAACAGTAAAATGACATTAATAATTTCTAACAGTTTTGAATCTATTTCATCCATCATCATCTCTCATTTTTATTTTCAGTCTCTCACTTTTTCTTAGTTTTTTTCTCTGAATTTATACATCTGTCTTAATGGGACCAAAGCGAATCCATGGATTGAAGTTTGGGACACTTATGTTACGTAGTTGAAGTTTTCTCCAGTCCTGCCCAGCCCCACAGACCCCGCAACTGCTTTTAAAATAATCACTCAGAAGCTTATATTAATTAAAAGGCTCGGCCATTAGCTCAGGCCTATCACTGACTAGCTCTTACATTTAAACTCAGCCCATTTCTGTTAATCTATATGTCGCCACGTGTTCCATGGCTTTTCCTGTTGCCTTTACATGCTGCTTCCTGAATGGCAGGCTGGTGTCGCCTCCTCAACCTTTCTTTTCCCACAATTCTCTTCTCTGCTTATCCTACCTATACTTCCTGCCTGGCTATTGGACAATCAGCATTTTTTTTTTATACAGAGTGATATCCATAGCAATGTTACACAGAAATTAAGCAGATTTAAGTCAGCTTTTTGCACTCTAACCTGTAAATGACTACCCTAGAAGACCTGGGTCAAGTCATCAGCTCCACCCACACCAGGTTGCCATTCTTCACTGCACCCCATGTCTATAATAAATGATAGGAATTACTGTATTGTGGCTAAATCACTCTTACATTGAGACTAAAATTCTAATTGTGATCCTTTCCTACATTAAATGACTAGATTTGTATTGTATTTATTGCATTAGTTATTGTAGTTTTCAGTAACAATGTGTTTGATTTTAGAAACACCCTGGGAGAGGCCTAAGGTGAAATTTCCAGAGTGCTGACCTAGGAAATGAAACAGCCCCTCATAAATTAATGCATTTGCATTATCAGAGCCCTCTGGCTTGCCCTTCTTTCTATGGTCTATAGATAACACTGGACTCCCTGGAAGAAATATTGTATTGACTTAACAAATATCTATTAAGCAAATACTTACTAAGTGTCAAACACAGACAGCATCCAGCCTTGGGGGATAAGGTATATAAAATAACCCATATAAAATGAAGGATATTTTTCTGTGTCAAAGTTTGATTTCATTATCATTGTGGTAATTTTTAATGCTTACTGCATATATAATGTTTCTTCTCGAGTTACTTTGGTCTTAGCATCACATGACTCTTTACAGTCTTCCTTGTACACAGCAGGGTTACTTTGATTTTCATCTTTGAGAGTTAGCTTTATCTGCCACATGTTACCTACTAGAGAATCCTTCAAGTTGTAAAATAGAAATGAGAAAAATGCATGAAAATATGCTATCAGACCTTATAACGGTAAGAAGACTACAGAAAACAGACTGGAACTTGAAATACAAAGTGAAAATGATCACTTAAAATATATGATGATCTAACTAGTTTAAATTCCCACAAACACACCTTAAGGGTACAATTGGTTTTGGTCAGCAAGTATATGATAATTCAGTACTTGCTTTGTCTCTTTTTCTTCTCAAACTCCAAACAAAGTTGCTTAGGATTTGCTTTCACTCCTGTGATCCCATGGACTTGATCTTTACTTTCTACAAACTCACATTCAACAGGACATAACAACACCTTGAAAAGGACTAAGGACATTGCTTGGACATATCCCCAATACCTGTAGCCAAATGAACATTCTGCCACCAACTGTTTAAAATTATAGAAAAAAATGTGTAAGAAGATTTGCTTTTACATAAAATAATTAAAGAATTGAAAAGATAACTGCTCATAGATTTTAATGTTATCATTGGTAAAATTTTGAATTATGGGATGTTGATTTGCAAAAATCAGTAACAGATATCACTAAATGGATGATAACACCTGACATTAAAAAGTATCTCTAATTATCAGCCTGGTGGTGGTGGTGTCAGTGTCACGCACATCTTTGATTCCAGCACTTGGAAGGCAGAGGTAGGTATATCTCTGGGAATTCAAGGCCATGCTGGTCTACAGAACAAGTTCCAGGACAGGAACTTGTTGCACAGAGAAACCCTTCTCCAAAAACAAACAAACAAACAAACAAAGTATCTCTATCAGTTTGCATGTGATTAGTCTCTTCACTATCAAAACTTCCTTTGACTAATGTTGTCTATTTCACAGTCCTCCTGAAAGCTATGAGAGGTTTGTCCCATTGTCTAGAATCTGAAAGACTATATAGAACTAACTGTATTACGAAGATATTTGCCCTTGAAAGGCCTTGCACTTTGTTACTCAGACTATTTTAAATGTCTTGCTTTTTCTCTACACCACTATGATAACTGACATACTTGCAGTTGTATAAAAGTGTTATAGATATCCCTTTTTCAGTAAGGCTCTTAAACTTTAGTAAGCAGTGCTAAAGAATTAAATCATTAGGATCTGTGCATCTGTCTTGGAATTTTTTTCTTGTTTCAACCACAGAATCTTGGCATTTGGTTTAGATATAGTGGTACATTTTTAACATTTAAAAATTTAAACCAACACTTAAATATATGGGCATTCAAATCCTCAGCTATTCATAACATTGCATACCCCGTGCTAGCTATCACTCTGATGTTGTTTTAGATAAGATATTCTGGCATCCTAATTAACCTCCTACAGGCCTTTATTGGAATGTCATGGTTTAAAGACTAACTTTCATTTTAAAAAGTAATTTTTATTACCCATCAGATGTTTCATTATCAAATGTAATAGGAAAGCTGAGAATTAAAATATCTTTAAACAATTGAGAACTTTCTTTAAAAGTTGATCTTAAATTTATAGTTTTTATCTTAAAACATAACATTTAAGAAGTCTCAACTTCTTGAAACAAATATTTTAATTGTTACATAAATTATATTTGTTGTATAATTTACATTTTCAAGCTTCTAATACATCATGAAAGCTAAAATGGCTTTCTGAGCTAAAATAATATTGCTAAAATTCTTACTGTAGAATGATGAACACAGCTACCTTGTATAGCTTCTCCACAAATGAAAATACATACATTTAAGAACAAGAATGATGCTTGGGATAGATACATCATATTTTTCTTGAACTAATGAAAATACTTCTTCAAATATCAGCTCTCTGTGGAAAGAATGGTGCATAGAGTCATCTGTTAAAAATTTCTGGAAGTAGGGGTTGGGGATTTAGCTCAGTGGTAGAGCGCTTGCCTAGCAAGCACAAGGCCCTGGGTTTGGTCCTCAGCTCCAGCAAAAAAAAAAAAAAAAAAAAAAAATTCTGGAAGTTGTTCAGCACAAACACATGTGTTACTTCCTAGCTTCCATGCCCTCTCTGGAAGGTGTACAGCACAAATACAGGCCACTACTTACCAGCTCCGTGCCCTCATCTGAAACAACACCCTTCAGCGGAAAACAAGGCAGCGCCTAGCAACACTCACACCTCAACTGACACACATCCTTCCCATGCTTCTACCTACAGCACAAACCCATGTGTTTTATAAAGTCATCTAATTCTTATGAACCAGATTTTTTAGCTCAGAAAATTGTAAAATAGACTAAAGAAGTTGCTCAGTGATTAAGAGCACTGGCTGGTCCTCTACAGGACCGGGTTTGATCTCATCACCCACATGATGCTCCAGGGAATCTAATGCCCTCTTCTGGCCTCCTTGGGCAGCAAGTAAACATATGGCACACAGACATACATTCATACATGCAGGCAAAACACCCATACACATAAAATTAAAAAATTTAACTGTAAAATGGCTTTCATAAAAATATGAAGTAGAGACAGCTGGCAGAGCAGGCACACCAGTATGTTGACGTGATCTTTGAGTATTGAGATTCATTCAACATGGACATCCAAAGTTGATAACTAAACTTTTACAAAACTGTTTTATCCAGATTTAATCATCAATGGCCATATTAACCAGGTAAGTACCACATTTCTAGTACCAATTTATTGGTACAACTACATTAGTAAAACTTCAAAATTCCTGAACTGTTATTTACTTAAAATGGTCATTTTTTGGAAACAGTCATGTGACCCTCTGGGAATATATCCAACAGACTCCACGTCCTACTACAGAGATGCATGCACATGATCACTGTTGCTATATTCATAATAGCTAGGAAATGGAATTGGCTGAGATGTCCATCACCTGATAAACAGATAATGAAAATGTAGTACAGATACAAAGTGAAATTTTATATAATTTTAAAAGAATAAGATTTACAGAAAGATAGATGGAATTAGAATACATTATACTAATCAGGCAACCCAAGCCCTGAAAGACAAAAGCTGTTCTCTCTCTCTCTCTCTCTCTCTCTCTCTCTCTCTCTCTCTCTCTCTCTCATGTGTGGGTCCTAGCTCCAAACTGTTAGAATCGTGTGTTTAATTTGGTGTGTCTATAGAGGTCAGGAAGCTACAAAGGACCCATAATTCGGAAGAGGGGAAGGAAACATGGAACACAAGTGATGTCAAGCAGAGAAGGGGAATTGTGGAGTTAAAGGCTTAAGTTGGGGTGGGATTGGCAGGAGGAGGGGTAGGGAGGTAGTAGGGTTATCCAAAATTAACAATATATAAAAAGGGTTTTGGAAACCCACTAATTTTTAAGCAAATTAAAAAGAAAGAACAGGTGGATAAATATTTCACCCAGAAGACATAGGTTATTAAATGAAAATCTCAAGCTAGTCATGGTAGCCCCAGAAGCCACCAAAACAATGTAGGTTCGTGCTGTTGCTCTTTGTTTCTTATCAAAACTAGATGATAAAATCCTATTGGTAAACACACTTGGCTATAAGGCACAGAAAGCTCAAGTTGGAATTGACCTGGAAATGTCTCCCCTACTGGTTAGACTTCTTAGTACTGGAAGGTGCTATGCACTCCACTGGGGCTTCACTTACCCAGTGGTCACCCTGCATGCTACAACACTGACCTTCCAGGCAAGATGTGTCCACAACAGTGACATGACTGTTACAGAGTCGGACTGCAGGCCTGCTCCACAGAACATCCATACTTGGTGCTGTAAACCTGGTCAAAAAGCCCATATCTGGGGCAGGGGGAGCTCTTACTTTGGTTTTGCTAAGTGGACCTGTCAAACTGCCTTCAAAATATTTATGAGTATAGCCAAAGATTAATGCTGTTCTCAACTTTGGTCAGAGAAGCTTCTTGCAGTGAGCAATAGTCAATGGAGAGACTCATAACTGTCCAAAGTGCTGAGACTAAGTGACTGTTACGTGCTCAGCTCTAAATGGGACATCTATTTCAACACTCCCAAGGCTCAGAGAACAGCACGACATGGGGAGTAGAAGGTGTGGTAAGAGCCAGAGGATGCTGTGGATTGCTGTCCTATGAACAGAACATGGTCGATGCACTCGTGAATTCACAGCCAGTCAAAAACATCAGCATGGACAAGGGAGGGGCCCATCAGACTCCACCTATAGCTAAGATGTCAGCTACTGGCAATTACAATTTATAGGGAAGGGGAGTCATTTTTTTTTTTTCAGCGATATCACTGCAGGGAAGTTATCCATGTTCATGGAGACAGCAATAATTGAGCTTGGGGTTATTTTTTTTAAAGGATGTGAAGGTTCCCAGATGTTGGGGGAACACAGAAGGAATGGAATTGGTAAACTGGGAGTTAATCTGATCAAGATATATTGCATACATATGGGAAATTGGGTCAAAGAATGAATTTAAAATATTTTTAAATTAAAAGAAATCATTTTCTGAAAGATCCATATCTAACTTGAGTCTTAAATTTTTCCTTTACAGTGGCTTCTTTTCATCCTAGAAACATGCTTAATACTTCACTAATTTCAAAAATAAAGAAATGAAGTAAAGTGCCCTTGGGCCTGGCTTCTTATTCAAAATATGATCTTCTCCACCTCCTTTGAGAGTCAAAGCAGAGCCGTTGTTTGATGGTGGTGGTACAGTGGCTTGTCCACAGCAGATGCACAAACATTTACCTAATAAACACCTTACACCTAGTACCTCTTTTTGCTTTTACTTCCTCACTCCCAGCTGCAAACCCAAACACTTTTATCTATTATTTACTGAAACTACTTTCTCAGGGGTTCACCAGCAAAGCAATAGAAGAGGGTGCAAGTGTGGACTGCCTGGTTTGTATCTTGATTTCACCATTCCCTTACTCCTGAACCTCGGAGAAATTTTTCCAATATTGCCATAGTTCAATCACCTCTTTTATAGAACGTGAATCATTGAGTGGACTAAATTAGGTAAAATACACCCATACTTAACACACCACGAAGCAACAAGCAATCAAATATGATGCAGTGTCGCTTTTTTCTATTCGCTTCCTCTATATGCAGTTCCAGCACTACTGACAATATGAGTGACCTCAATAATACAGTAATAGATGAATAAGTACTTTTAATTTTAAGCTTCTAGCTAAATTATTACGAAACTGAATGAAGAAGAAACTATCTTCAGCATTCTAAGTCAGATAGAACTTAAAATACTTTGTTCTTTCACAGCTTTCCCAGAGATAAACTCAGGAAACCCATTTGTACAAGAAAGTACTTCTGCAGAAAATAGGAAAAAATATTTTCAGACAAGATCAAAGAGAAAGCACAAAGACTTGCCCATCCCAGGCTGCCACGTGACCTGCAAGTTTGTAACCGCTGTTAGATGAAATAAGCAGGAGTCATTGGTGAGTCTGACTCATACTCTGAGAATTCCTCTATTAGAAATACCATAACCTATCCTAAGAGTATATTTTTGGTAATTAGTACAGATTCCACTGAGATCATTTTATAACAATAAAATGGCTTTTAGTTTCTTTTGTAAGTAGAGCATTACTGAGTTATGAGGTAGTGTTAATGAAGTTGAAGCCCCTTGTTTCTTTCTTTAACCCTTCCTGATTTCCCTCCACAACAGCTGGGGCAGCTCCCACAGGACTGAGCTGCTCAGCATTCCAGCATGGATGGGGCTGAAAAGGCCCACCCCACTCCTACCGTTCTTTCCCATTTTAGTAAATCACAATGCTCATTATTCCAATTGGAAGTCATTTTAATTTTTTATATCAGTGGGTTGTAAAATAATTATTTTCAGGTGTGTTACTTCTGTTTATGTTGCATTTGTTTAACTCTGTTTAACACTGTGTTACTGTGCCTGTCTAAAACACCTGATGGTCTAATAAAGAGCTGAACAGCCAATAGTAAGGCAGGAAGAGAGAAGTAGTCAGGGCTGGCAGGCAGAGAGGATAGGAGAAATCTGGGATAAGGAAGTTGCCAGAGAAGGAGGAGGACATCAGAGGCCATCCACCCAGCCACACAGGCAGCCACAAAGTAAGAAATAATGAAAAGTATACAGAAATTGAGAAAGGTAAAAGTCCAGAGGTATAAGGTTGATGGGATAATTTAAGAAAGCTGGCAAGAAGCAAGCCACACTAAGGCCAAGCATTTATAAGTAAGAATAAGCCTCCATGTGTGATTTCTTTAGGAGCTGGGTGGTGGGCCCCCAAAAGAGTAAAAAACAACTAACAACACTATCAGTGTATGCATGTGCCCATGTGATGTGCTCTTGTATAGCTGTAAGTTTCTCTAGTACCCCCAGCCCTGTGGTCCTGTGTTTCTCCAGTTCTGCCTGGCCCTGCAATCCCTCAGCCACTTATAAAATATTCACTCACAAGCTTAATATTAATTACCAATTGTATGGCCTATGGCTTCAGCTTCTTGCTAGCTAGCTCTTATAACTTAACCCATTTCTATTCATCTGTAAGTTGGCACGTGGCCATGACATTACCATTCTGCTGGCATCTTGATGCTCTTTCAGCAGCAGCTGGTGCTTTTTCACTCTGCCCTTCTTCTGTCTCTCTACTTGGATTTCCCACCTGCCTCTAAGCTGCCTTGCCATAGGCCAATACAGCTTTATTTATCAACCAATCAGAGCAACACATATTCATGGCATGCAAAAAGATATTCCACAGCACCCTTGCAAACCTGTGGAGGCCAAAAGACAACTTTCAGGACCTTCCATTCAGGTCATCAGACATGGTAGCCAATGACTTTACCTGCTAAGCCATCACTCGTGTCCTGAAGGTCTCCTCACACTTGCTACAACCATCCATCAACACACCTTACTGGCTAAAGGTTCAGATTTTAAGCTCTTGTCATCTCTGTCACTGCAATCATAAACCTGTCTCTTGCTGACCTCCACTCAACGCCCTGTGACAACCTTCAGGCTATTCCTCTTTGTTTCTAGTCCTACCCTCTGTACTATGGTTTCCAGAGCGACTACAGTTGCTAGTTATGTTATACGGGTTATGTATTCCTTTACACTCATCACCCAGCTATCTGAGTCATCATCTCTTTCCTTTATTCAGACCCAGTTCCCCTTCTTTAGAGGATGTTAGAGCATTCTATCTTAAGTAGATCTGCAACAGCTCTCTTTCTCTCTCTCTCTCTCTCTCTCTCTCTCTCTCTCTCTCTCTCTCTTCACACACACACACACAACTACATTTTCTAAAGTAGTTTTTGGTACCTAATATATTCCACTGGAAAAGAGAATTCAATATAAACTTCAGACCGCAATATTTTGAAGGGTTTTTTATTTGTTTTTTACTTTTATACTTACGTGGATGTCTGTGTGGGTGCCTACAGAGGCCAGACACATCAGATCTCCCTTGAACTGGGGAAGTGAAGACAGGCAGATCCTTGCTTACCAGCTAGTCTAGCTGAAATAGCAAGCTTCAGGCTCAGTTAGGGACCCTTGTCTCAAAAGCTAAGGTGGAGAGTGCTGGAAGACAGCCCATGTCAACCTCTGACTTCCACAAACATTTGTGTGTATCTGTGGGCGTGCACTCATGTGAGCACACACAGACATACACACATAAAGAATAAAACTAAAACACCAATATTTTGTCATAAAAGACATCCTAATTAAATTTAATGCTTAATTATATTTCCTAACAATATGACTCATTTATTAAGGATGTACATCTCTCTCTCTCTCTCTCTCTCTCTCTCTCTCTCTCTCTCTCTCTCTCTCTCTCTCTCCCCCTATCAATCTATCGTTCACATTGCATCTACTACATGCCAACTACTTTCTAGTTGCTGGGGAGCCAGACCAGAGCCATCACCAGTTTCTAACTGCCCTGCAGGGGACCAGGCCTTAAGTTTGTTTTACTGGAACTGGCTAGAGCTGAGCAAACAGTTCTGGGAAAGACAACTCAGGAGCAACTGATCAGCAGGCACACCACAGCCTTCTTTCTGCTAGCTAAAGATAGCTTTCCCTACCCTGTACCTGGAAGGTCCCTAACCACTAGAGCCTCCCACCAATCAGGTCCCAGACTAACCCAGACTAATCTTTCCTCCACCAATCAGCACCAGATTAATTCCTCCTTCCTGGAATTCCCCTAACTCCACTTAAAGGGAGCTTGCGACCTCCCTTTGGGGGTCACTATTTGCCACCCCAGCTTGTTGGAAATAAACACTCTTGCTTAATTGCTTATGTGACTGTTGGTCTTTCTTGGGGGCTTCTCTCAGACCCTAACAGTAGACAACTAGTTTGATTCCCAGCATCCACACCTGGTGGTTTATAACTACAGAACACCGCACCTGGCTTTTTCTGTGGGTGCTAAGGATCTGAACACAGCCCCTTGTGTTTACAAGCATTTTACTCTCTGAGACCTCACAATCACTTTACTTGCAAAAGATAAACTTTATAAAAATCCTCAAATTATCAATTATCCAAGTAATTCACCTTTCATTTTATTGCCTCTCAACTCCTTGTTTTTTAGAAGCTAGGACTGAATCTCTTAAATAGAATATAGGAAAACCAGCTTAATATTTTGAAGAAAAAAAATTAGAAATCAACAAGCCTGTAGTGTTAAAAAATGGATAATAACCTTAAGTTAAATGTTTCTTTTACTTTTTATTACCTTTACAAAGCAACACTTAAGTGAAGAGTAATCACATGAGCAAGCACTTGTAGAGGATTGAGAAAACAGATCATAGCTTTTTTCTTTGTGGGCTTGTTAGATGGGCTCTCAAGCAGCACAGGTTCGTGTCAGATCCACACTGTGCAGCTAAGGATGATCTTGAATTACTGACCCTCCTGCCCCATCTTCCAGGTGCCAGGATTCGAGATTGACACCATGCTGATGCAAAATCATGCTTCTTAATATTAATTAATATACCACCAAAACAACAGTAATGTGGCTAGGGTTTTCCACGTACTAAATAAATACAGACTAAGCAAAACATTTCGGAAAGCTAAAATGCAAATATTGCAAATAGCAACCACAAATTTCTCACTTTTCTTTGCCTTTTGCAGTGCCCTACTTTGCTAAGGTTCAAACTAGTCCTGGAGAGACAGAGTGCTAATGATAGCACTGGGAACAGAATCAGGGCCAATGCTTGTGGCTAGGACATTCAAAAAGTTGCCAGTGTAGCTAACTGTCCTAGTATTCATATTTTCCTTCCTATGTTAGCGTTATATGTTTTGTCATTTTGCCATGATATTGAAGGAAACTTAAGAACTTTGCAGTTAAAATCGAACCTAGATTTGTGGCACCTTAAAAAGCTCAGTCCCCTGAACACATTTCAACTTGAATCAGTTATATCCATTCGGAAGGGAAAAAAGTCTGTATTAAATAGTTTCAGTTGAAAAAGTTTGTTATTTGAATTGTTAGAAGTGCCCAAAGGCAAAGATATTTGGATAGTGGGGAGTGATACATTCTGTTAAACAATCTGGGAGCTTTTATACACACAAAATATAAATTAAAATTTTTAAACATAATCAAAATTTATGCTTTTACATTGGACTCCAACAAAAAGGCCCAGCCTTGTTCCAAATTTTCACTTACATAGCCATTAACCTAGTGGCTCAAAACTGTTTAATTTCCCATACAGAAACCATTTCAATTCAATGATCTCTTCTGGCAAATCTTCCCAGGAGATTATTAAGCTAAATCTGGACTTCTTTTCAGGGCACTTTTGCCGTGATGGTCCATTTGCAGAATCTGGCAGCCAAGCAAGGACCAGAAGAATACTTTGAAGTGGAGTTGTTATAAGTAGAGCAGTAGAGAGGGGGTGCAGACTATCAAGGCATGGAGGATAGCATACTCGCCTTGGGAAAGAAATTTTCCACTTCGCAAGGCTGTTTTTCTTTTCTTTTTTAAAAGAGAACGTGATTTTCAAGAGAGTGATACCCAGGAAAGTCTCACGACCTAAACCTTCAACACAGGATTCCGTACCTAACAAATTACAAACCAAATACTTATTTTCAAGCTGCCAAGTAATATCTGTCCATATCTAGGGATTTTCCATGCCCTGTCTTTTATCTGTTAATACTCTCAAGAAAACACTATAAAAAGGGAGACCCGAATCAAGCTCTAAATCATAGTTCAGCTGAACTCTCTCACAACTGCGGTTCTCAGAAATAAATGGTCTGCCATCTGCCCAACTCTGTTGTGGGTCATTTGTACACTGTGAACCGATATTGCTGTGGTTGGTTTAATAAACAGCTGAACAGCCAATACCTAGGCAGGAGGTAGAGGTGGGATTTCCAGGCAGAAAGGTAGCAGGAGTAGATAACCTAGGCCTGCAAGATGTGAGGAGAAACAGGAGGTGCAAGATGGCAGAGAGGTGGGGTTGGGGATTTAGCACAGTGGTAGAGCACTTGTAAGCAGAAGGCCGTGAGTTCGGTCCTCAGCTCTGGGGAGGGGAGAGGAGGAGGTGATGCCACATGATAGATTGTAGATTACTATAAATGGATTAATTTAAGTTATAAGAGCTAGTCAGGAATAAGCCTAAGCTATAAGCCAAGCTTTCATAATTAATAAGAAGTCTCCGTGAAACTACCACACACAACTCAACCTTGCCTTAACTTGCCTCAGTTCACTCCAATTCTACCTCAGCTTGC
>NC_050449.1:4351973-4436973 GCF_903995425.1 Onychomys torridus | reverse complement strand
CCTGGCTGCGTCCTTTCATCTCCTCTTCAGTAACAGGCCTGTCTTGCCTGGATGGCTCTGATATCTGCAGTTTCCATGGTTATCTGATGGTGGGAATGAAGGTTGGCAGCTGGCTGTGTCTTCCCTAGACCATCACTGTAACACCATTGTGGCCCACTGGCTGGGATGCTCTTTTGTGGTTCATGGACCTACTATTCCTCTGGATCTTGCACACACGCCCCCTGGCGGTACCTAATCTTACTACAGTAGCTGCAGAGAAATGGAACTAAGCTAGTTTGGAACTCACTGTGTAGTCCAGGCTGGCTTTAATCTCAAAGCAATCCTGGCCTGAACCACTATTCCTGGCTCTTAATTGCTTTAGAATCAAATCGTTAAAGTTGAATCTATTATGGTGTACTTACGCTGTGTATCACCAGCACCTGGAACGTTCGTCACTATGTGCTAATACTGAGTGGTCTGGAATTTAGTAAGTGGAGAAAGGCATGCTACTAAGAACTTGAAATGTTATTTTTTCTTCTCTCTCTCTCTCTCTGTCTCTTTCTCTCTCTCTCTCTCTCTCTCTCTCTCTCTCTCTCTCTCTCTTTTGGTTTTTCGAGACAGGGTTTCTCTGTGTAGCTTTTGGGCTTTTCCTGGATCTCACTCTGTAGACCTGGCTGGCCTTGAACTCACGAAGATCCGCCTGGCTCTGCCTCCCTAGTGCTGGGATTAAAGGCGTGCACCACCACCGCCCACTTTTTTCTTTATATGTTTTATTTTATGTGTAATCTGCCTGTATGTTTGGGCATTGCATCACTTGTATGCAATGCCCACAGAGGCCAGAAGAGGGCGTCGAATTCTTTGGAACTCCACGACGTGGATTTTAGGAAACGAACCAGGGTCCTCCACAGCAGCAGTCAGTGTTCTTAACTACTATCTCTCCAGCCCCTGGTTTTATTATACAACTTATGTTGCAGAAATCTTTTCAATTTTATTTTTTCTTCAAAAATATCTTGAATCATATATTTTTTGTATATAAAGATGAAATGTCATAACTACCTCAACAGAGAAAGTTTTAGTTTTCTAAATGGTCAACAAAATAAATGATTGGGCTCCAAGATTATTCAATATTTAAAAAAGTAGTAAGTTCTGAAGCTTCTGAATTGCCTATATACTGAAGTGACTCACTATCTCACGTTTTGGTCAGGACAAGAACTGAAAAATAGACATTCTTAAATTCAATGTGAACAATTCTTGCTAGAGTTCCACAAATATTAGGAATGTTTTTTGTAACTTTCCGAGAAGTAGTGACCGGCATCCGTGTGTACTTTTGGAAGTTAGTCATTGGGAACCACGACAAGTCTTTTCTCTGTATCACAAACTGTGACAAATACTTTCTTTTTACTATCAGCATTGGGACAGAAGACTGCCTTGTTCTGTGACTGATTGACTGGCAGGCAGAAATGATGGGGAAAGGAAATGGGAAATGGTTCAGGGTCCCGGAATTCCCCTGGCTGCCTAAACTAGTGGCCTGTTATTTCTAAATTTTTGAAATGTTTGCCCCCTGGAGTTCCCCGAAGAGATTTGATTTCATTGGTTAAGACCGTCTAGCCCAACGTAAACTAAACCCTAGAAACCCCCTCTTAGTGGCGTGCCCTTCTAATCCCAGCATGCAGGAGGCTGAAGTAGATCCTAGGCCAGCCTGAGCCGTACAGTAAAATCTTTTCTCAAACACACACACACACACACACACACACACCCGCAAAAGTAGACCCCAAACAACCAAATAACAAAAACAAAACATCCAAACAGAGGAGGGCAGAGAAAAACATTGGAAAGTCCTTCCCAGTGCTAGTGCTTTGTGTGGGAGGGGCAGCGGAGGGTGGGGGTGGGGAGACAGAAATGCCCGTGAGCAATGAATCCAGGTTTTAATTTCCCATTTTTAAATTTATTCTTCAACAATTTCATCACCGATACATAATGCACTTTGACCATACGCTCCCTATTATACCATTAACCCTCCGACTATGCTGCTGTGTACACACACACACACACACAAACTGCCTCCCCGCTCAGAGTCTCAGGTGGTATGTATGTTAGCCACGGCTGGATTTGAACTCCACAGTGCGGGCCTGCCAGAAGCCCACTGATCAGCGAAAAAGCCTATTTTACGAAAAAACCCGTTATATTTAAGTTCACGCACACGAGTGTAGTCTGCTTTACTCGGGCGTTCCGAGGCCAGCTCATTTGTCTGTCAGCCGCCTTCGCTAAGAAGTCACGTTCGCCTTAGCGCCTGTCTCTAGGACCCTGGCGGGGTGAGACGGGAAAGCGCCTTCCCCGGCTTTCCCACAGGGTTTCCCGAGCCACGAGCCGCGGATCATGGTTGCCACCCTCACAGGTGCCACCGCAAGGTAAACCACATGAAAGCACAGCCCGAAGGACCCAGCGAGGCCCAGCCTTGTTTCAGTCCCGGGCAGCGAGGCCCGGATGTTCGGCTTCCAAAACCCGAACACGCAGGCGCAGTCGCGCGCTAATTTAGCTCCTCCTGCCATGTGGTGGAGGCGCGCCGTGATGACGTCACCACGCGTCCTCAACGTCCAGCTGGCCCCGGGGGCTTTCGGGAAGGCTGCGGCTGAACAGTCCCGTGCTGCCGCTTCCCGTGCGAGGGAGGCCCGAGTCCTCCGGCTCCGCGGTGAGTGCGGCTCCCTCCGGCTTGGCGGGGCGAGTGGGCCGCCTTCGGCTCCCAGAAGCCAGTTCAGCCGGTGTTGTAAGAATCCCTCTGTTCTCAAGGCCGCCCGACCACCGTTCGCTCCCCCAGTCCTTGGGGTTGCTTTCCAGTTTTGCTTTCTTTTCCCTTCGGTTTATTTATTTTTTGAGCCAGTCCAGGCTGGCCTTCAACTTGCGGCATCCTCCTGCCTCAGTCTCCCAGGTGCTAGGATTACTAGCATGCACCACCACGCCCATCTCGCAGGGTTTTAAGCTTATCGAGGCATTCCTTTACTGCCTTTAAACCGAGACAGTTGTGCGACCGGGAGATCTCGGTTCTCATGTAGTTTACTAATTGTGCTCTGTGGTTTAAGGGGGTAACATGTATTTTGCCTTTCTGATCTAGGTGTGTCATAGAGAGCACAGTCGGGTGCTTGTTGGAGATTTAACATCTGGTGTGGTTAAACCACGCGTGCAGTGCTTTACAAGCAATTGTACCTTTTGCTTTGGAGATGCTTTTCTGCGGTGGTTGCTTTGGAATTGTTAGGGAATGGTTGCCCTTAACGGAATACGTTGATGACAACCTAGATACCTTCATCTAGGCCAACTCAGCCTTGACTAGATAAGTGCTCTGACTGGTGGAACATTTCAGTCTGCTTTTTCTTCCAAGTGTTGAGATTGAGATTGCAAGCAGGCCCTGGGAATCTTCTGTTCAGCTGCTTTGTTCCTCCTCCTCTTTTTTTCCTTTCTTTTCTTTTCTTTTTCTTTCTTTCTTTTTTTTTTTTTTTAGTAATTGCTGATGATTAGACCCAGGTCCTTTACCTGCAAGGCAAAAGCTGTAGCACGGAGCTACACCAGCAGCCCTGCAGACTGTCTTTCCACTACCCACAGGTGCCTTTTGTCTCCAGCGAAGTGCGGTATCAAAATATCTAAATCAGGAAATGAAAGGAGCCTGATAGTAGTGTGGTCCTAGCACTTGGGGTGTTAAGACAGGAGATTCCAACAAGGTTTAAAACTAGCTTGTTTTACATTGACTTCCTAGCCAGCCTAGACTACAGAATGAGACTATGCCCCTGCAAAAAATAAAAAAGATGCCCACAAAGTATGGTACATTTTGTCTAACAGTAAATAAATAAAATCAACAACTGTGAAATCGGGGACCATTTTTCCTTCCTGGGTGGGAATGTCCATCTGTCTTCAAAGTTTTACTTTATAAAATGTATAAAGCTGTGCATTTTAAAGACAAGCATAGGGGCTGGAGAGATGGCTCAGAGACTGCTCTTCCAGAGGTCCTGAGTTCAATTCCCTGCAACCACACGGTGGCTCACAACCATCTGTAATGAGATCTGGCGCCCTCTTCTGTATACATAATAAATAAATTAAAAAAAAAAAAAAGACAAGCATAGTTAGTGCTCTAGGAAGTCTTTTGCAAGCATGTCTTTTGATTTCAGCCTTTTCTAAGTAGACTGGTTGGGTGAGAAACTGCTGTAGTTAGGATGCGTTATTTGGAATGAGACATTTTTAGATACTGCTGAATAAATTGAAGAGGTTATAATTGCTATGCAATTAGTTTTCTAAAATATCTTTTTTTTCTCTTTCAGACTTAGATCACTGAGAGTCTTCATTTTCTCCCATGTTTTCCTAGAAATAAATCCAGTCATAGAAATCTGAAAACTTTTATAAAAAATCCAGTTTGAATTCTGTAAAGTGTACTTTTGTGTATGAATAGTTAGTTCTCAAGAAGAAGGCTAGTAAGTATGGTACATTCTGCAACAGGAGTGTTGTGGTAAAACAGGGTTATTAGATACTGTGATAACAGAAGAAGGCTATGTCTTGATAAATTGTTTCATCCCTAATTCTAGCATACTTAAAGAAGCACAGGTGGACTTTTTAAAATGCAGTCTAGTTAAGTTTGCTGTCTGTTGATCAGATGTCTTAAAATGATAGACACAGGAAGGCCTCAGGTAGTGACATAAAAGATTTAACAGGTAAGAAGAATAACAGTCTAAGTTTTAAGCAAAGGTCATTCACCACACATACAGTATATAGTCTTAGTAGGTCTGTGTGTTAACTTCCTCAGAAGGTAACTGAGATCAGTATAACCCACTTTAGAAAATACTGTGATGATGAGCTGTATGAAATTAGCTTTTTGGAAATGTGGCCATGTGGAGAGTTTAGTTTTTGTATTTGGTAGATGAATAGAGTAGTTTGGATGTTGTATTAAAGTCCTTATAAGGGAAAAAAGCCTGCATATAATTTTTCCAATATAGTCAGCAATTGACTTAGTATCTAGACTTAATAACTTTTCATGAAAGTAAGTTATGGGTAAATAGCTCTTGGGTTACCCAAAAGAGTTAATACTGTCCCAGAGTCCTGAGTAGTGTAGTATCTTGGAAAAGGAGACAGATTTGTCCTATGTGACAGTGAACTTATATAAATCCAGTCAGAGTGAATTCTACCCAGTTAGCCTGCTATTCCATCTCTGTCTGTGGTAGAGATCTCAGGGTGAAGTGGTGAGACACTTCACAGGGCTGTTTAAGCTGTCAGAAATACCGTCACTACTCATGTACAAAACTGTCTCCCAGAGAGTTGTCCAAGGTACCTTACACCAAAAAAACCCCAAAAGTATAATGGAAAATAGCACAACCTTGCCGAATTGGACAAGAGAGAGCAAAGAAAAAATGAAGTACGACTTTTCATGTGAGCTGTACAGAATGTCTACGTACTCAGCTTTCCCCGCTGGAGTTCCTGTCTCGGAACGCAGTCTGGCTCGTGCTGGCTTTTACTACACGGGCGTCAACGACAAGGTCAAGTGCTTCTGCTGCGGCCTGATGCTGGACAACTGGAAACAAGGGGACAGTCCTGTTGAAAAGCACAGGCAGCTGTACCCCAGCTGCAGCTTTGTCCACACTCTGCTTTCAGCTAGTCTGCCGTCCCCGACTAAGACCACAGCTCCTGTGAGGAGTGGGTTTGCACAGTCGTTACCTCCTCCGGAACGTGGTAGTACTTACTCCAGCTTGTCCCCAAACCCTCTCCGTTCTACAGCAGTGGAAGACTCCCCATCGAGGATGAGTCTCTGCAGCTATGCCATGACTACTGAAGAGGCTAGACTTCTTACTTACAGTACGTGGCCATTGTCCTTTCTGTCACCGGCTGACCTGGCCAGAGCTGGCTTCTATTACATAGGTCCTGGAGACAGGGTGGCCTGCTTTGCCTGTGGTGGGAAACTGAGCAACTGGGAACCGAAGGATGACGCTATGTCAGAGCACCGGAGACATTTCCCCAACTGTCCATTTCTGGGAAATTCTTCAGAAACACAGAGGTTTAGTATATCAAACCTGAGTATGCAGACACACTCTGCTCGAATGAGGACGTTTTTGTACTGGCCGTCTAGTGTTCCTGTTCAGCCTGAGCAGCTTGCAAGTGCTGGGTTTTACTACATGGGTAAGATGCAGCAGAACTAGAGTTTGACAAGTTTGCTTATGGGAATATGCATGAGTCAGTTTCTAGTCTCTTTCTCTTGTTAAGATCGCAATGACGACGTCAAGTGCTTCTGCTGTGATGGTGGGCTGAGGTGTTGGGAGTCTGGAGACGACCCCTGGGTGGAGCACGCCAAATGGTTTCCAAGGTAACTGCTTTGTTTACTTGTTTGTTTTTGTTTCTCTGTGTAGCCCTGGCTGTCCTGAAACTAGCTCTGTATACCAGACTAGCCTTGAACTGAACAGCAGTCTGCCTGCCTCTGCTCAGTGCTGGGATTAAAGGCATGTGCTACCACCACCCGGCTTGGTAATTGGTTCTTTGTTTGTTTGTTTTGTTTTGTTTTGTTTTTTCAAGACAGGGTTTCTCTGTGTTGCTTTGTGCCTTTCCTGGAACTCACTTGGTAGCCCAGGCTGGCCTCGAACTCTCAGAGATCTGCCTGGCTCTGCCCCCCTAGTGCGGGGATTAAAGGTGTGCACCACCACCGCTGGCGGTAATTGGTTCTTAAAAACTGATAATTTATTGTGGTGTGGAGGATTGAACCCAGGGCCTCACATCTAGTAGGTAAGTACTATACCCCTGAGGTATATCCTTAACTTTTTAATTTTTATTATTGCCTAAAATAATTTAGGGGCCAGGTGGCAGTGGTTCATGCCTTTAATCCCAGCACTCGGGAGGCAGAGCCAGGTGGATCTCTGTGAGTTGGAGGCCAGCCTGGTCTACAGATTGAGATCCAGGACAGACACTAAAACTACACAGAGAAAAACTTGTCTCAAAAAGCAAACAGAACAAGGGGGTTGGAGAGATGGCTTAGAGGTTAAGAGCACTGACTGTTCTCCCAGAGGTTCTGAGTTCAATTCCCAGCAACCACATGCTGGCTCACAACCATCTGTAATGACATCTGGCACCCTCTTATGTATACATAATAAATAAATAAATCTAAAACAAAACAAAACAAAATTTTAGGGGCACAGTTGTTAGTGAAATAGAAATGGAAATTGTGTATTTGTAACCAATTAGCTCTGTGAACTTGGACCTCATTTCTAAAATGAATGGGTTATGTTAGGTGTTTTTAATTATTATGATAAAATACACATAAAATATACCAATTTAGCTGTGTAAAATGTATTCTTGTGTAGCATAAGTACATGTGTACTGTTTTATAGTTATATCCAGAGCCTTTTCATCCTCTCAAACTGAAACTCTGTATCCCACACACTTGTGAGCATACCCCCGGCAACCACCCTTCTACTTGCTATATCTGAGTTTTTTACTCTAGGTACCACATACAAGTGAAATCATACAGTAAAGGAAGTTTGGACCTGTGTATGCCTTCCATAGTAATGAGGAATCTATTGGACTTCCTTCAGGGGATTACAAGGACCTTTGGTCATTTTTGTATGATATATGATGAACAGGAATTTTGAAGTAGCAATATTTATAGTGGATCAATATATTGTTAAAAATTGTTAGCAGTTTAAAAGTATATGATAGGGTGATTTTGTATTTGTCTTCACCTGTAAATTTTGTGCTTTGCTCTGCTCTGGAGAATTGCTCATTGTGTTCTTTCATTTTAGTTTGCGTTATCTGTCTTGTTCTCTTGAGATTCACCAAGCTCCCTGGAGATGAATATTAATTGCTTATCTGGCAGTATGTAAGCGCCTTTCTCTTCCTTTTTTTGAATTGGTTCTTGGAAAATTATTTATTCCTTTGTTGTTATGGGTGTGTGTGTGTGTGTGTGTGTGTGTGTGTGTGTTTTAAGTTTCTTGCAGCTTAGATTTTGTGACTATGTTGAGCAAAGACCTTTAACTGTAGGTGGGTGAGGGCTTGGGCTTGTTAGGGGTATGGTATGCTCTGACTCCTTGGGAAGTCCAGTGTCATAATCTCCATTCAGCTCTGTTAGCTGAAGTCTTTGTCAGTAAAGGTTTTAGAGATTCTCAGTGTCCAGGCCAGCATCAAAGGTTTTGGTGGGAAGGCTGAAGACTTGATCTCTTTTGTCATGAGAAACATACTGACCAATGGGACCCCTGTTGATACCTGTTGTGGCTTGTGAGTGCTCTGTCAATGGTGGGGTCAGTAGCACTGGTGTCTGTCTTGATGTTAGAGAGCCTGAAGAGCAGCCATAGAGCGATCTCTGAGTGTGTGGAGAGAGCACTGACTGCTGTGCTGGCTGATGTCTGAGATGAGGACACACAGTTGGAGCAGCTGGAGTAGATGTGGATCACAGGCGTGTACAGAACAACTGCAGAGCACAAGAACAGAGTGGATATAGAATGGGCTCTGACATGCAGGCTTTTCTGAAGCATGGATGCAGCGCATGGGCTAGGGAGGAAGGTGGTTCCTTGTGGAGTGTTGCAGCAACTGCTTCTTTTGCCTGCAGGGTTCCTCAGCTGTAGTGGTGTGAACTGGCTGCTCCTTGGCAGAGGAGGTTCTGAATTTAGTGCCAGTACACACTAGAGAGTCTTTTGCTGTGATACCTCAGGAGGTCGGGGATTATCTCAAGGTTGTTGATGACTTCATTGGCAAAGGTTCTGGGTTTCTCCCCAAAGTAAGCCCCTAGGAACCATGGTGGTGTCTGCCTGCCATGGTGGTGTCTGCCTGATACAGAGACTCCTGTGCTCTCTGAGCCCACCTGTTTTCAGATGTTTCTGCTAAGCCTGTCCTTCCCAGTGGGGCTTCTGTCCCTCCTTCACCCGCCCACCCCCACCCGCTCCTTTTTTTTTCTCTTTTTCTCTTTTCTGTTGTGATCCTGATGATTGACCCCTGCCTGGAGCATGGTATTCAAACACCCTACCACAACCACAGCCTCCACCCACATATCTGTCTTCATTTTATGTTAATTGGGTTATTGAGCTCTTTCTAGGCTGTGTATTCCACGGACAGATGTCTTTTAGTTTGGGTTTGTTATAGAAGTAAGCAAACTTTACTTTGCCATCTTTCTGATAACATTTTTGCAAACTCTCTTTTAATCTGTAGTTTATGTTTGTTAATCCCACTGAACGAGAGTAAAAACCATTACCCAGATTATCTGGTTAAATTAAGGAAGCTTTGTTTTCTGTCATTCAGGCTATCTCCCTAAAGTAGGATTTGAAAAAATAGCATTGGGCACAGGAGAGAGTAGGGTTTGTATAGTCCAAAACTGTAAGACTAGGGGGTTTTCAAGGGTTGGAGGATTTCCAGAGGAATTTTGGTTACATAGGAACTTGGCTAAACATTTCAAAATTATTTGGCAGAACATCTTATCAGGGTATATTCAGTATGTGAGTCAACTCCATAGGGTGGGGAGCACGTTACATTTCAGAAACAGGTTAAAGCATGTTCAACTTGAATTTTTTGGCAAACAGATGAACTTGTTCTGACCTTATAACAAAATGGCCTCCATCCTTAAGATGGAGTCATTCTGGTCCATTAATATTTTCACTTGTGGTTTTTAATTTTTATTTATGTGTATGTGTATGGGTTGTCTGAGTGTATACCATGTGAATACAGGTACCTGTGGAAACCAGAGGAGGGCATAAAAATTCCTAGAGCTGGGGTTACAGGCAGTTGAGAGCCCCTTTACATAGGTGCTGGGTACCCTGGGAGAGCAGCTCTTAACCACTGATCCATTTCTCTAGCCCTCCCCTCTCTTTTTTCCTCATTTCTTTAACAGAGAGTCTTTTGAAGAGCAGATGTCTTTCATTTTATCTTTTATGAATTGTTTTTGGTCTTTACCTAAAAGTTCTGTTTTTGGATATTGAATCCTGTGGGCTCAGCATGCTAAGCAGAGGCTTTGTATCTGATGTAGCTATACTACCAGGCTTCTTTACTTTGTTTTAGATTGATTTTTACCATGTTTAATTATGTGTGTATTAAGTAGGGTTCCTATTGCTGTGATGAAACACCATGACCAAAGCAACTTAGGGAGGAAAAGGTTTATTTGGCTTATGCTGCCACATCACAGTTCATCATCAAAAGAAGTCAGGACAGGAACTCGAACAGGACAGGAACCTGGAGGCAGGAGCTGATGTGGGCCACAGAGGGTGCTGTTTATTGGCTTGCTCCCCATGGCTTGCTCTGCATGTTTGCTTTCTCTCTCTCTCTCTCTCTCTCTCCCTCTCTCTCTCCCTCTCTCTCCCTCTCCCTCTCTCTCCCTCTCCCTCTCTCTCCCTCCCCCTCTCTCCCCCTCTCTCCCTTCCTTCCTTCCTTCCTTCCTTCCTTCCTTCCTTTTTTCTTTAATTTTTTTTTTCCATTTTACATACCAACCACAGTTTCCCCTTCCTCCCCTCCTCCCATTCCCTCCTCACCTTTCCCCTACCCCACTTCCCTATTTACTACTCAGAGAGTTAAGGCCTCCCATGGGGAGTCAACAAAGCCTGGCATATCAGGTTGAGGCAGGAACAAGCCCCTCCCCCTGCATCAAGTCAGCCTGCTTTCTTATAGAACCCAGGACCACCAACCCCAGTGGTGGCCCCACCCACAATGGACTGGGCCCTCCACTTTCAGTCACTTTTTATGAAAATGCCTTACAGCTCGAGCTTATGGACATAAAAATATCTAGCACAGTGTGTGACTACATGTGGATATGTGCTCATGAATGTAGATGCCCAAGAATGCCAGAGCATTGGATCACCTGGAGCTAGAGTTATAGAAGACTGTGAGCTTCCTGACATGGGTGCTGGGAACTGAACTCTGGTTCTTTGTAAGAGCATCAAGTGCTCTTGAGCACTGAGCTGTCTCCAGCCTTCCTCTGACGTAAGGAAGGACAAAAGGACTTTTCTTACAGTTAAGGATGTCTTTCATATTTAGTTTATTTTTGCACATAATATGTGTAGATCAAGATTGTTTTGTTTTTGTGCTTTTAAAAGAAAATTTGAATATGGCAATGGATGTTATGTGAACTTCCTTTGAGAAGTTATAGTAGTTTAAATACTTGAGAAACTGCTACAAAATGTGGAGATAAAGTACTTGATCATGTATTTCCTGGAGGGAGTGTGGTGGGTTGTATTTCAAGATAGGAGCATGAACTCTGGAGCAGGATTGGCCATTACTACGTTGTGAGTAATAAACTTTTTTTTTTCCCCCGAGACAGGGTTTCTCTGTAGCTTTGGAGCCTGTCCTGGAACTTGCTTTGTAGACCAGGCTGTCCTCAAACTCACAGAGATCCACCTGCCTCTGCCACCCAAGTGCTGGGATTACAGGCATGCACCACTACCACCTGGCACAATAAACTTTTAATAATAGATAATGAGCAATAGTTTTTGAAATAGTGTTAAGCACAAAAAGACAATGTCTGTAGCATTGGTTTTTACATGCCAACTTTTGCCCTTTCTGAGTCCAGAATTTTCTCTTTGTTGTGTGTAAGTGAAAGGAGACAGAAAAATAATGGAATGCACTAACACAGTAAGAATGTGTCCTGGTGCATGATAGTTTGGGTTCTCTTAGGCAGCAATGTCTACTGGGTTGTGATGTAAAATTTTTGCTGTGGGGTATAATCAAGAAGATTTGAAAGTCACTCTTCTAGAATAATTTTATTTTTGATATGAAATATCAAAATGTTTGATATGAAATAATTTAGAATCATTTTTATTTCACATATAGGTGTGAGTTCTTGATACGGATGAAGGGGCAGGAGTTTGTTGATGAGATTCAAGCTAGATATCCTCATCTTCTTGAACAGGTAAACTGATTCTTCAAATTAACATGAGTGCAGGGGAGATGACTCATTTGGTAAAGTGCCTACTAGGCACTCTGAGCCCCTGAGTCAGATCCCAGCACTGTAAGCTGGGTGTGGCAGCATGCACTGGTAACTAGGGTGTTAGCGACCAATGAATCTCTGGAGCTCTCTGGTCAGAAAATCTAACCATTCAGGGAGTTCCAGGTTGAATGAGACAGAGACCCTATTTATATCTGTTTTATTAGTTCTATGTACAAAATTTTTGAGGCAAAATTGGAGTTGATCAAGAAGTTCTTATAGAGATTTTAAGCACCATAGTTAAGAAAAGGGAATGTTCTTAGGAAGAAAGACATACTGAGGTTGTGGGCGTGTGCTAGGAGAGCTGTGGAGCTCATGTTGCATGTCTTACAGCCATCGTAATGGCGTCCTTGGTAGTTTTGTCGCTCGTTTGCTCTTCAGGCTTCTTTATAAATACTGATATTTACTTTTACTTAAAAAAAAATACTACATTCTGCCATATACAGAGTTTTTTTTTTTTTTTTAAATGGGGTTGAAGAGGTATCTTCAATGTTTCTCCTCTTTTCCAGAAAACAAACAAAAAAGCCTTTTTAGCAGTTAAACCTTTTAAAAGTTACCCAAATGAAATAGCGCTTTCCAGTTGGAGTGAGGGAGGAGCCACTGTTGCCTCTTCCTGTTCTCTGAAATGGAGGAGACACGTGAGTCCTGACTTGGATGTAGATCAAGTGTAGCATAGTTGTACGATAATTCTGGTGAAAGAAAACCAAGTACGGGGTACACGCAATTATTTGTCTTAGAGGTTTGAGACATGGGGCTGAGGATGCCTTGAACTCCTAGTGCTTCCTTCCTCAACCTCCTAAGTGCTGAACTTACAGGAATGTGCTAGCATACCCAGCTTAAAATGAATATCTGAACCACCCAGTTTCCAAAAGGGTGTGCATTTACTTAAAGTAAATGTTGTTGTTTGCTTGGATGTGGTGGCTCACCCCTGTCACCCGAGTACTTGGAAAGCTGAGGCAGGAAGATTGCCATGAATTCTAGACCGCCTCGGCAACAGAGTGAGACCCTATCTTACAGCAAGGCAAGTCCCCAACTGTGCTGTTTAGACTGTTTGAGATTTCTGATTTACCTGTCAAGTGTTCTCTTATTTCATAGCTGTTGTCCACTTCAGACACCCCAGAAGAAAATTCTGAGCCTCCAAGTAAGTAGGAAAACATTTCAAATTACAGCGGAGTTTTTGTAAGAATGTTAGGAATGAAAGTATATTAGCGGAAGTCATATGGGGAACTGCAGGATGTTAACTAGAAAATTTAGGTGTCTACTAAGATTCGTGCCCCTTTTTTTGGTTTTTTGAGACAGGGTTTCTCTGTGTAGCTTTGCGCCTTTCCTGGAACCCACTTGGTAATCCAGGCTGGCCTCGAACTCACAGAGATCCGCCTGGCTCTGCCTCCCGAGTGCTGGGGTTAAAGGCGTGCGCCACCAGTGGCAGATTCGTGCCATTTTAAAAGATTCCAGGACATTTATTGGTTTTCACAGTGCTGACATCTCATGTGAGACAACTGGACAGAAAACAAATAGCCTGAAGCAGTGCCAATGAAAGGTGTGGTGGACATGCTCTACCTTCAGAGAGGACGAGGCTGCTATGCTTGAGTGTGTTAGAAAAGGCCCAGTGTGCAGTTGATCTGTGATGGGGCTGGAAGTCAGGTGTCAAGGAGGCACATAGAATTCAGTGCAGGGTCTCTGGATTAAGCTGAACCTTTTTTTTTACCCCCGAGACAGGGTTTCTCTGTGTAGTTTTGGTGCCTGTCCTGGATCTCGCTCTGTAGACCAGGCTGGCCTCAAACTCACAGAGATCTGCCAGTCTCTGCCTCCCGAGTGCTGGGATTAAAGGCATGCACCACCACTGCCTGGCTAGAGCTGAATCTTAACCATACTCAGTAGTTGATGTATGTGATCTCCATGTGTCATGGTCCCCAAGGTGGTTGAATAACTATCACTTTATGTGCTAATCACATCAGAAGGGGAGTTTTGGCTCACCATTTTAAGAGAGGCATTGGCAGCTTTTTAGCTGGAACAGAGAAAGAGGATCAAGATATAGAGTAGTCATGGAAACTGTGACTCTGCAGTGGGTAAGGCCCTTGGTCATGGGATATGACTCTGCAGTGGGTAAGGCCCTTGGTCATGGAAACTGTGACACTGCAGTGGGTAAGGCCCTTGGTCATGAAGGGAAGGAGTACCTAAGTGTGTGTGTGGTCCTGCCCCTGTGTAGAAGAACGGGGGAGGTGAAGTAGTGGGTACCTGTTCTTATTTAGTGTTCATTTAGGCTTGTGCTAAGGCTAGAATCCGGGGCCTTGTGTATGCCAGGCACTTGCTATGCCATGCTACACCACACCCCACTATGGTATACCATGCTGCACACCACACTGCCATGCTACACCAACCGTGCTGTATTTCCAGCCTCTTAAAACTTACTTTTATTAAAACTTACATCTTACTTTTGTTTATAAAGTCACTTTGTCAGTCTTCAGAATGACTGTTGGACATTTTCTTTTTTCACAGATTTCTGTTTTTAATTTACAAAATTCTTTTTAAAAGAATGTGTAAGAGATTGTGTACATGTGTGTGATACATGTTTGGACATGCATGTGTGACAGTGCACATGCACAGATCAGAAGACAGTTCTCAGGACTCTGGGAGTCCTCCTGGCTTGCCTGGCTCTCCCTGGGCGGCTTCTCAGTAGCACCCCAGCTCTTCCCACAGTTTTCCTAGGTCATGGACGTCACTGAGAAAACAGAAGAACGAGAAGAGAACTCCCATCTTCGTATCAGAACCACTGGTCTCTATGAACTCTTCGTTCTTTCTTTATTTCCCCTTTATTCGTTCATTTCTGAGATGGTTTCATAATGTGGCCCAAGCTGGCTTTGAACTTTGAATCCTCTGGCCTCCACCTCTGCGTGCTCTATTATAGGTATATGCCTTCATACCTGGCTTCATCCTCTGGATTATGCCCCCGACTGCCAGTTTGTAAATGTAGCTTTGGTAATGACAGGAGGCAAGGGTCTCCTCATGTTGTGGTCTCCAGAAACCTCTGTATTAGCAGACCTCTTACTTAGTACCAGCATTTGATTCAGTGGAGTGCTGCTTTTGGAAGTGTGTTGTGCTTTATTCTTGGCTGCCCTAAACTTGGGATCCTACAGCTTTTGCCTCTCCAGTGCTGGGTGACAAGCATACTCCAGCACATGGGCTTTTGTCCTCAGCACACCCCTTTGGTTGGCTTCCCTGCATTCTTTTGGGTTTTTCCTGTGTCTTGTGTTGTTTCTGAGCAGTCTTCTTTGCTAGCTTCTTTTTCATATTTCTAAGTGATAGGCTACCATATGAAGTGTTAGTCAGATGGGTGCCAGGTGGCAATGTCCAGTTACCTGCTTAAATTTAAAGTGCCTCCATTTCTGGCTGAAGAGCCGTTTCAGTAAATATGCCAAAGCACAGGGTTCCTTGGTTTTGTTCCTCAGAGCTTCTGCTCTCACTGTCCTCACCTCAGTTCGTAACACCAGCTACAGAACCAGCTGGGCCTTCACAAGATGTCCAGGTACTCACCATCTACCCACTGCCAGCCTCATCTGTCCTACCTGATCTGTCTGCACAGTTCTCCCTCGTCCTAGGTTGCTCCAAGTCCATCTGCAGCATTTCTAGTCACCTTTGGAATAGCCCTCTGCCCGAGACCCTCCTAGAGTATTCTGGGAAACTTGGGGTGATGGAGACACTTCATTTGTTGGCTGCTGTCCTCACTGTCTACTACTGTATTTCTTGACCATGCCAAGCTTTGTCCTGTTTAAGACTGTTAACGCTTGCTGGTCTCTTTCAGACATTCCATCGCTTACTTTATCACTTCAGTTTCAGGATTTTATTTATTTTTCAGTGTTATTTTCTGTAGGATGTGTCAGGGATCAAGGCTGTTTTGGTCTCTTCAGACATACTTTTGAGGAGGGTTGCTCTCCACACTTTTGGCATTGGACATTTGTGTGTTTATTGCATCAGTTTCCAGCAGGTGGCAGTACAGTGTCTTGGAAAAATGTCTGTAACAGTGCAGCACAGGATGAGCTCACACTGACTGTTAGCAGAAAACGCTTCCCCAACCCTTCCTCAGAAAATGGCTTCCCAGTTCCTACTTTCATCACCTTATATTTTCATCTTTGTTTTCCTTTGGTTTTTTGAGACAGGGTTTCTCTGTGTAGCGTTGTGTCTTTCCTGGAACTCGCTTTGGAGACCAGGCTGGCCTCGAACTCACAGAGGTCCACCTGCCTCTGCCTCCCAAGTGCTGGGATTACAGGCGTGCGCCACCACTGCCCGGCTGTATTTTCATCTTGATAACCTCTCTATTCAGAATATCATTACTTTTGCTTATTAACTATGTGTTTTCTTTATATCTGTATGCTTCCCATCTTTGTTGTTTTTTTGTCTCATTTATATACCTGTTTAGACATTATTCATCATTCAAGTCTGATACATCTCTGTTGGTGGAGTGAATCCAGCCCAAGTGCTCATGTGTACTTGGCAAGAACACACCACATTGTGCAAAGCCCCAGCCCCACACTTAATCCCTTTACAGGGAGAAGGGAGTAGATGTATGTATGATTGCTAGAAATGGAATTTTCTAGCATGCCAGACAAGGCCTCTACCTAGGCTACACCTCCATTTCTTAATTAAATTTTTTTTAATGTGCTATCAACCAAATGCTAGATAAGCATTCTACCAAGGAGCTGTACCTCCATGTTAACCCTGTTTCCTACTGTATGTATGTATGTATTTATTTATTGTGGGTGTAGCTTGTTAAATCTTGTTTTTGAGTGTCAGAAAAGGACCCAAGGCTTTGTCTGTGCTGTCACATGTTCAGTTTCCCCAATTTTCCTGCTTGGAGGTGATTTCTCACTTCTTTATTTTTGTAGCACATTAGTTTTTAAAAAAGAATTTATATTAGAATCATTTAGGAAGATCTTCTATTTCATTTAATTGGGTGTGTGAGAAAGACACAGACAGAGAGGGTTAATTATTTTAGGAGTCAGTCCTCTCATGTGAGTTTCAGGAATTGAATTTGGGTAGGATTGTGCAGAAAACATTTTTACCATGACCCATCTTGCCTGCTTGATTTTGAAAAATTAAAACAAACGTATTTATTTATTTACTTATTTATTGTGTATGTGTGTGTAGTCAGACGTTTCTCTCCAATCGGCCAGTTCCCAAATAACCACTCAGTGGCTTAATATTACCTATAAATGCTTGACCAATAGCTCAGGCTTGTTATTAGCTAACTCTTACACTTAAACTAACCCATAATTCTTATCTGTTTAGCCACGTGGCTTGGTACCTTTTCTCAGTATGACGTTCTCATCTTGCTTCTCTGCATTTTGCTGGCGACTCCTGACTCTGCCCTTCCTCATCCCATTGTTCTCAGTTTGGCTTTCCCACCAACTGTATCCTGTTGAGCTATTGGCCAGTCAGCTTGTTCATTAAATCAGTCACAGCAACATATATTCACACAGTGTAAAGGAATATTCCACAGCATGTGTGGGTGCCCATGCCACAGCATGGGTATGGAGGTTAAGAGGACAATTTTAGAGGCTGGAGAGATGGCTCAGCAGTTAAGAGCACTGGCTGCTCTTCCAGAGGACCCAGGTTCGATTCCCAGCACTTATATGGCAGATCACAACTGTCTGTGGCTCTAGTTCCCGGGGATCCAACACCTTTATATAGATACACATGCAGGCAAAACACTAGTCCACATAAAATAAATAAATCATTAAAAAAAAAAAAAAAGAAGACGACGACTTTGGAGAGTTGGTTCTTTTCTCCTACTTAGGGGTCCTATGAATTGAACTTAAGGCTGTCAGGTTGGCAGCAAGTACCTTTACCACCGAGCCATCTCATCAACACTGGTGAAATGTTTAACAGTGCAGATGCCTAAGCCTGTTGCCAAGAGAGTCTTTTTATTAAGTGTGTCTAGGATGTATGAACTATAGGAAGTAATTTGTTAAATGCATAGTGCATTAACTGTACTCTCATATACCCATTATCAAGTTTAAATTTTATTGAAGTTAATTTAATTTAATTGATACATATGAAGTATCTCCCTTATTAGGATATGAGAATAAAGGTGCTACATCATTATTTTCCATAGTCTTAAATATGTGGAGTTTAACATTAGCAAATTTGTTTATGAACAGTTGTGCATTTCGGACCTGGTGAAAGTTCAGAAGATGCGGTCATGATGAGCACACCTGTGGTTAAAGCGGCTTTGGAAATGGGCTTCAGTAGGAGCTTGGTGAGACAGACCGTTCAGCGTCAAATCCTGGCCACTGGGGACAATTACAGGACTGTCAGTGACATTGTCTCCGCACTTCTTAATGCTGAGGATGAAAGAAGAGAGGAGGAGAGGGCCAGACAGACTGAAGAAGTGGCATCAGGTATTGCAGCGTTGATGACAACAGTTTCTCAGTCACATGTTACATGGCAGCATCCTCAGCTTGCACCCATGCATTGCTGGTGACACCTCCCCCCATCCCCCAGTATTTCTAAACTGTCTGTTTACCAAGCTCAGGCTGGCTTTAAATTTGATCTGTAGCTAGTACTATTCAATTCCCTAACCCCACCACCAAAGTTCTGGGATTACATATATATGCTACCATACCCAGATTTACAATAAACTTCTTGAGCTGTATTACAGTTTTTCTTTTTACATAGCTAAATTAAAAGCATGATTTCAAGGGTTGGAGAGATGGCTCAGTGACTAAGAGCTTTTGCTGTTCTTGGAAAGGGCCTGAGTTGGTTCCCATCACCCCTGTGGAGTCCTGTGTCTGAAACTCCAGTTCCAAGGTATCTGATACCCTCTTGTGACCTTTGCATGCACCTGGTACACATACATACACTCAGGCCCATACACATACATAAAAATGAAGACTTTTTTTTTTTTAAAGCAGTATTTAAAAACTGATTCAGGCCGAGCGGTGGTGGCACACGCCTGTAATCCCAGCACTCAGGAGGCAGAGGCAGATGGATCTCTGTGAGTTCGAGGCCAGCCTGGTCTACAAAGCGAGTTCCAGGACAGGCTCTAAAGCTACAGAGAAACCCTGTCTCGAAAAACCAAAAACAAAAACAACTGATTCAGAGCTGGTTGTAGTGGAGCATGCCTAGTTCCCACACTCCCAGAATTCAGGAGAGAGAGGCAGGAGTATGCCCAGTTCACGGTCTGCCTGGGCTATATATATAGCAAGAATCTCTTTTTAAAAGATTTCGATTTTTCTACTTTTTAAATAAAGTTCCTTCAAATCTATATGGTATTTTACTAGTAATCCTTGGTAGGTGATTCTTACACCAAAAAGCCAACTTAAGATGACATTCTGGCCTGTGGCCCTTTGCCCAACTCAAGGACAATATATAAATGATTTTGATATTTCTGTAGTTTTTTTTCATATCTTAACCTCCCAGAGCAAGTCTGAGTAATTATATCTAACAAATATTTTCATATGTTTAAGTATGTGAGCAGCAGAGGTAAGTAATGTGAAAGTTCTGATTGTTCTCAAGCATGTAGACCAGCTGGGAAAACTCAGTTACAAAAGACAGAGTCTGAGAGCTAGCAGAGGGCCTGCAAGATGGCTCAGTGGAAAAGGGTGCTTGCTGTCCACCCTGACAACCTAGCTCAGTATCTGTGACTCACATGGTCAGAGGAGAGAACCAGCTCCTACAGACTGTCCTCTGACTGCTATATGCATGCCATGGCACTTGTACACACACACACACACACACACACACACACACACACACACACAGAGTGTACAAAAACCCTAAAAGAGCTATCAGAGAAGTGACAGTTGTATGTGTAGTGTAAATTGGGGTATTAGGTTGGAAAACAGTAGTTTTGTCCTTAAGTAAAGGTAGACGTAGTTTAGGCCAGTGGGGCACTTGCTGCCAAGCCAGATGGCTGAGTTTGCTTCCTCTAACCAACGTGGTGGAAGGTGAGAACTGATCCCTGCAAGTTGCATGATGTGGTACCCCTCCCTCTCAAGGAAGAAAATGTTTTTTTAAAAAAAGACAAGACAGCCTTGTTGTATGTCCATATAGCAAAGTGTTTAAAATTCTAACTTCCAGACTGAGACAGATTTGTGTTTGAATTCTGGCCTTTTTGGTTAATAGGTAGACAGCTCATTCAACTAAACTTGGGAGTTTCTTACCTCCAAAGTAATGTCTTCTCTTATGAACAAGCTGGATTCAGTTTCTAAAGCTGCACTATAAATTTAGATTTATAAAATGTGCCGGGTAGTGTGCTAAATGGTTTATGTGTATTTTATTGAACTCTTTAAGGAAGGTGCTATTATTCATATTTCAGATTGGGAGCTGAGATGTATAGCAGGGGACATGGCTAAAGTGGCTAGACTTACCTGTGAGCCCGTGAAGTCCGTCTTGACTTGTAGCTTAAGCTTTTGAGTGCTATAGTTCATAGATGGTGTGGGGTCTCAGAAAGGACGTCAGCATGATGTAAACCAGGATTAGTGGTTCAGCACTTGGAAGGGAAGAAGAGTTACAAGGATCAAGGCCATACTTGGCTACATATGGAGCCTGAATACGTAAGGTCCTGTCTTAGTAAATAACAAACCAAAAAATTCAGCTAGTTTAGGACTGGTTTGACAACTCATTTTGCGACCTTTGACAAGCCACCCATGCTATTCTCAGGCTCCCTATCTGGACGATAGTTGACATTTTGAATATGACAATGTGTGTGCCTGTACTTGTAAAGTGATATAATATAGATAAAAATAAATTACTTTTGAATTCCATGGTGGAGAAAGAGAAAGAGGCACATGCTTCAGCATTTAGACTTGAAAGTGTGTGTATGTGCTGTGTGGGCCATCTGAGTTTAATCTGGAAGTTTGAGATGGCAGCAGCGAGGTGCACACAAGTCAGTTTCCTTCAAGCTCAGCTTAGTGCCTAATTTGTGCATAGGGTTGATTGGGTATAGTTGGGGGCGATTGAAATGTAATGAACTTTTTTCTTGCTTGTTTTGAACTGAAGGTGACTTGTCATTAATTCGGAAGAATAGGATGGCCCTCTTTCAGCAGTTGACATGTGTCCTTCCGATCCTGGATCATCTTCTTGAGTCCAGTGTAATTACTAAACAGGAACATGATATCATCAAACAGAAAACACAGGTACCCTTACAAGCAAGAGAGCTGATTGACACTGTTTTAGTCAAAGGAAATGCTGCAGCCAATATCTTCAAAAACTGTCTGAAGGAAATTGACTCCACCTTATATGAAAACTTATTTGGTGAGTTTTTTTTGAAAATTATTTAGATAGCTGTGTAGGGTTTTGTTCATCTCTTTGTTGAGTAAGCAGAATAAACCCAGTTAAACTGTAATCTTTACATTTTACCTATTCCAAAAAACAAAAACAACAACAACAACAACCAAAAAAAAAAAAAAAAAACCTGGTGTATTTTGCTGTTTAGGTAGCATTCTTTGTAATATATAGCAAAAATCCACATAAAAATAGTAGATTAAAAGTGTTTGTATTGATAAAGATTTTTTTAAAGATCTTTATTGACAGATAATTCACATAGTATACAATTTTCCTATTTGCACAATTTGATAGACTTTAGTCCAGCATCCTCATAGGACCATGACACCATCACCACTTCCTGTTTTAGAACATCGCTGTCTTCAATTTCGTTCTTTCTTAGAGATAGTTTTTTATGCTTCCTTTTTTCAGTGGAAAAGAACATGAAGTATATTCCAACAGAAGATGTTTCAGGTAAAGCACAGTTAATACTTGACATTATTTCTGTCACTGAGGGGAAGCCACATTTTACCAACGCTCTTTTTCTCTAACTTAGGCTTGTCCTTGGAAGACCAGTTGCGGAGATTGCAAGAAGAACGAACTTGCAAAGTGTGTATGGACAGAGAGGTTTCTATTGTGTTCATTCCTTGTGGTCATCTGGTAGTCTGCCAGGAATGTGCCCCTTCCCTGAGAAAATGCCCCATCTGTAGGGGCACGATCAAGGGGACTGTGCGTACATTTCTCTCATAAATGAAGTTTTAAAGTATCATTGGACACTAGAAGCCGTCTGAACAAAGAATGAATTACTGATTCAACGAGTACATTCATGTTTGCTCTTCTCCAGAGTTAATAATCCTGCTTCATGAAAGGTAGTGTTGTATATTTAATTTGTTGAGTTGCAAGGGAAGGTCCATGCTGGTCAGCTAAGGAACATGGATGTATAAGAACAGGAGTGGTGGTGTTTGCTGTGTGTTGTTCAGGAGCTAGTGGGTTGGAGTTTGTGAAAGCTTTAGATTCGGGTGACGTGGAGCTCAGAAATCCTGGAAACCAGTGTCCCTGGCACTCAGCAGTTACAGTGCCTCATGCTTTATGGTGCTTTTCCTTCCTGGAGAATAAGGATTTTCCTGTTATTTGGTAAATAAGATTCTCCTAATTGTGAGAAACGTACTAATAAAGTGTTTTTGAAGTGCTTTGCATCATCACAGTGTGTTTTCTACCCTGACTTAAAGAAGTAATTTTCTTAAGACTTCATTGTACTCATTTGCCCTTAGGTTAAAAAAAATGAATTCATAAAACAAATTATTAAAGTATTTCTAATGATGCAAGTCACAAGAATTCCTTTAGCTAACAAACTGTGTATGCTTTGCAAATAAAGCATTGGGTGAAGACTTCACTATCAAAACACTCAGATAAATCTACCCAAGAATTTACAAGGAATAGTATACTTGTCTGGTATGTAGGTGTTGATAGGCTTGGGAATAGGACACAGTCAATGATAAGTGGTACCCTCTTTGTGGACCAAATCATATATGACCAGTCCCAGATGTAGGTTTGGTAGACTTGTGAAAACTGAAGTATATTTAAAAAAAAACAAGCTGGACATGGTGGTGCATGCTTTTAATCCCAGCACTCGGGAGGCAGAGGCAGGAGGATCTCTGTTAGTTCAAGGCCAGCCTGGGCTACAGAGCGAGATCCAGGAAAGGCACAAAGCTACACAGGGAAACCCTGTCTCGAAAAACAAAAACAAACAAACAAAAAACCAGAAAGAAAACAAAATGGCATGGTGGTACATACCGTCAGTCTCAGCAGAGGCAAGTGGATCTCTCTGCTGGTTGGTTTTTCACAACTTAACAAATTTAGATGTACCTGGGAAGAGGAAATCTTAACTGAGAACATACATAAGATTGGCTTGTAGGCATGTCTGCAGGGCATTTTCTTGATTAAAAATTGATGTGGGAGGGCCCAGCCCATTTTAGATGGTGCCATTCCTAGGCAGATGGTCCTGGATGGTACAAGAAAGCAAGCTAGTAAGCAGCACACCTCCATGGCCTCTGCTTCAGTTCCTGCCTCAGTGACCTGAGAGTGTGAGCTGAAATAAGCTCTCTCCTCCCCAAGTTGCTTTTGGTTATGGTGTTTATCACAGCAACAGAAACCCTGACCAAGACAGAGCAAAGACCATAGTTAGTTCCAGAGCAGCCAGGGATAGCTAATAAGACAAAACCAACCAACAAAAACCAAGGCCTCTGTGTGAGGGCTCTCTAGAGCAACAACTTTGAGAATGAATCTCTCTATGTACAGAAAGGGGATTTATTAGAATGACTTACAGGCTACAGTCTCACTAATCCAACGTGGCTAGCTATGAATGGAAAGTCCAGGAATCTAGTAGTTGTTCAGTCCATAGGACTGGATGTCTCAGTGGGTCTTCAGAATACACCAGAATTTGGAAGAAGTAGGCTCTAATGCCAGTGAAGGAATGGACTTGCTCACGAGGTGAGAGCAAGGAGGCAAAGGGCAAAGCTTCCTACTTCTGTGTCCTTACATAGACTTCCAGCAGAAGGTGTGGTCCAGAGTAGTAGTGGGGTTTCCCAGCTCAAAGGATGTAGATTAAAGGTGTGTCTTCTCAACTCAAGGTTCTGATTGGAAGTGAATCTTCCTACTTCAAATTAAGCAAAACTCCCTTGCAGGTGTGCCCTCCATTTTTGGGTTTTAGTTAATTCCAAATATAGTCAAGTTGACAACCAAGAACATTTTTCTTACTCCACAAGGTTAGTGTTTAGACTCGAGGAAGGAGGATAAAATCTTTGCCCTCCACTCTTCTGGGAATATTCCCATCCTGTCCTGATTGTCTTTGTAAAGATTTGTTTCTATTTATGTCTGTGTTTCTGTCTGTACATGTGTGCAGTTGTCTGCAGAAGGTGTTGTAACCCTGGTGCTGGGGTTGTGAACTCTGGTCATCTGTAAGAGCAGCAAATGCTCTAATCCATGAACTGTTTCTACAGCTCTTGTCAGGATAAATAAATGGCACTGTCTAGGTTCAGAGTCTTGTATTAGCAAGAGAAAGTCCCACCGTGGGGAAAATGAAAAGAGGTTTCCTACACTTGAACACATAGTAGGTCTAAAACATACCAAACTTGTTATCTTCGTCTTGGACCTATTATGATGATTTCTGATGAGGCGTTCAGCATTCTCAGGGAGTAAAAGTAGAATTTTGCCAGTCAAGCAACCCAGTTAGAACTTACCCCAAGATGAGGGTGTAGGCAGTTCAGTGCCAGGCCATCTGAGTTTTATCTCAGACTTTGCAATTCAAAAACAAAAACAAGCCCTTCATGCCCTCTTAAATGGTAGTCAGTCCTTTTAGAACTTTAGCCCTTTTCTTACTACTGGCTAGTATGCATTTGAGGAGTCACTGTCTGCCAAGCAACTGAGCTGTTCTCTGGGCTGAGTTTTGGTTTTGGAGTTTATGATATGGGAACCGAGAATGCAGTTGCATTTGGAAATAGGTCTTTAAAAGCAGTAATCAAGGAGAAGTATCATGTAGGTGAGCTCCAGTCTGTGTTTCAGCTCAGAGGGGAAAGGTATCCTGGCAGTCAGGAGCCAAGGAATAACACAAAGTCACACTACACAACAAACCTCACACAAGAGACTGGAGGGAAGAACCCAGGAGGGTGGCTGCCTCTGCTTGAACAAGAAACAGCAGAGAACTGAGCCGAAGACAGGGCTTATATAGCTTCTTGGGGGTGAGTTGGAGCATTCCAGGGTGGGGATAGTGGGATTTCAAGTTCAGAGCTTGGGCTTTTTACTCTGTAGGGCAGGACAGTTAGAATGTTCTGGGGGTGGAACCTGGCAGTTGGAGGTCCTTGGGGAGGGGCCTGGCCACATGTGTGGCTCGAGGGAGGGGCTTACATTTTTGTTCATTATTGATAAACAATCAGGTTATGGGAAAGGGGAGGCGATGGTATCATTAGATAACTTCCCGCTTAGTCAGGATGTTCGAGTCCTTTGGGTGGACTTGTGCATCATCAGTATCAGGAGTCGCTGGCCTCTGGGTCTGGCTTCTAGGTAATCCTGTAATGGCAGCTGGTTAAAAGTCTGGTTAGGAATCTTTTGAATCTATTGTTGAAGAAATCTAAACAAGAAATTTATAAGGCAGGGTGTGATTAGTAAGATTAAGAAAAGCAGGAGAAGGGGGTTAAGAAAGGTAGTATCCAATTCCATGTTAGACTGTCAGTGAGCCACTGGTCAGAGGCATTGAGCTGTTTCTTGGAGATTTATCTGGAATTGTCAGGTCTTGTCAACATTCCTCCTTGAGGAAGAGACAAAGATCACCTCTCTCTGCTGTTAGTAAATCTCACCCTTGCTGACTCTGTAGCACTAGGACGCCCACTGTTTGGCAGGAGCAGGAGCAGGAGCAGGAGCATCGGGATGAACTGGGAGGAAAATGGATGGTCAGCCCTGCTGTTTCAGTGGTGATGTACTGGTATTATACCCAGGACTGTGAGAAAGGGTTGGACCTGAACCACTCATTTGTCATGCCATGCCACTGTAAACCCTGTGATGGGAAAAAGAACACCGGGTTACAAGTCTTAGACCACCCAGTGGGTGGGCAGCAGTTAACCTGAGTGCCACAGAGGATTGAGGCATTGTAAATGTTCAGACATAAGGGCTGGGTCACAGTGCTCATAGTCAAAGTATAATTACAGTCTGAGGCATCCTGTGTCTCCACATGAAGTGTGTCCCTGAGTAGTTAAAAGAGTCTCTGATACTAAAGGGAGAGATGGGAGAAATAAGGGGTGGGAGTGGTAATTGGCTCAGAGGAGTTAAGAGAGGTAGGGGAGAATCTAGTCCAATGAACGATGGCCATGAGTTTCACCCAGGGTTTGGGGGAGACACAACCAGTGCCGTTCAAAGTGGTCAGGCAGAGTATAAGTAGCTGATATGCAATTAGGGTGGCCCAGATTTGTCCCATGGTATTTTCAGGACAATATGGGTACCTCTTCATGTTTCTGGCCACTTTTTATAGTCAACTTCCTTTTGATCATAGAAAAACAGGCATGGGGTAGGCCGTGGTGAAGGAGAGATGAGTGGGGGGCTGTAGAGGCTGAATCGGCCTTGGGCAGCCTGATATAGAGCAATTTCCCAAGCCTATTAGAATAGGCTGTTGGGAAGCCTGTAAGAGAAAAGGTGTGTCCGATTGTGTGGTTTGGAGGAGGAGAAGGGGCGACAGCTGGTGAGTCTGGGTTTAAAAGGATAAGGGGAGCAAAAGACATAGAGGCTCTCATCTTAGTTAGGAGGTCCCTTCCCAGCAAGGGGACAGAGCAGTTTGGTACCATTAGGAAGGAGTAGGTAAGGGGAATGCCCCAAGAATACAGCTAAGTGGTGGGGTCTGGTGAGGCTGGTAAGGCTGTCTCCCCTACTTTGACAATAGAGGAACAAGGAGAGGCAGAGTCCCAAAATTCCATCAGGACCAAAAATGTGGCCGTGGTGTCTAGAAGGAAGGAGTTGGGTTGTCCTGATACTGTGATGATTACCCAAGGTTTCCTGTTAGAGATGGTGGTGGTCAGGCCAAGGGAGCCTGGGCCCCCACAGTCTTCCATGGCCAGATCTAGGAGGTTGGCTGGAGGGTGATCTGGGCTTGATGTCTTCACATTGCAAAGGACATGAGGACAGTCAGTAGCCCAGTGTCCCTCTTGATGGCATCATGGGCATGATTAGAACAGTTTGCAAGGGTTTGGACAGACCTGGGTCCAATGACCCTCCTGACCACATCTGAAATGGGGACCCGGAGGTTCTTGGGCTTTGAATGCCTGGGCAGCTGCCTGGCCAGCCGAAAGCCCTGAGGCAGCGTCAGGTGTTTTGTTTGTGAGCTTTTCCGTCTCTCTCATGGTATACCTTGAAGCCCACAGCTAAGTCTTCTGCTTGTGGAGTCAGGGGTCCTTTCTCGAGACGTTTAAGTTTGGCCCTAATATCAGGGAAACTCTGGAAGAAGAAGTGGGTCATGAGGAGTTGTTTTCTGTCTGGAGTCTCAGGATCCAGACTGGTATATTATAAGAGGTCCTTTGTGAGGTGATCTAGGAATTAGGTTGGGGTTTTGGGTTTATCCTGGATGACCTCCTTAATTTTTTCATAATTTACCACTTTAAAGGTGGCCTTGTGAAGACTATCCAGGAGGAAAGTTACAAATTGATCCCTGGCAAGGATGCCCCTTGGGGTATTGTAATTCCATTCAGGGTTCTGGTCAGCGACTGCCTCAGCCATAGCTGGGTGGCGTTAGTTTGGTGGATTTTATCTGCATGTGCCTCACAGCCTGGTCCTAGACTCACCTTCATTCCTGGCTAAAGATTGTTGTGGAGAATCATATAGACATCATGGAAGGTGAGGTTGTGGGATTGGGTGTGGTGATATTGTGTTCCCCAAAATATAGTGCACCCTAATAAACTTATTAATCAAGATGGGGTCAGAGAACAGAACAGCCACTAGATATAGAGACCAGAAAATGGTGGCATACATGCCTTTAATCCTATCACTTGAGAGGCAGAGATCCATCTGGATCTCTGTGAGTTTAAAGTCACACTGGTAACAGTCAGGCATGGTGACTCATGCGTTTAATCCCAGAAAGTTATATAAGGTGTGAGGACCAGGAACTAGAGCAGGTTAAGCTTTCAGGCTTTCAAGAAGCAGTTCAGCTGAGATCCATTTGGATGAGGACTCAGAGGTTTCCAGTCTGAGGAAACAGGATCAGCTGAGGAATTGGTGAGGTGAGGAAGCTGTGGCTTGTTCTGCTTCTCTGATCTTCCAGCATTCACCCCAATACTTGGCCTCAGGTTTGATTTTATTAAGACCTCCTAACAATTCATGCTACAATTGGGTTATATACTGGAATTCTTTAATACAGGTAGAAGAATTAGCAGTGTAGGACCCCAATCTCTTTTCTATTTGAGAGAGTATCTTAATGAGAAGGTGATGTTTATCCTTGACCTGGCCATCTACCTCAGCAACCTACAGCAAACGAGAAATGTGGCCAGTTTAGGTCACATAGGGGGAGGTAAAGGAAGTCCCATGTCTGAGCAGGAGTGAGGAGCAGGACTAAGGGCTACCAGTGGCACCTGAGAAGGTTGATTTGGACAGCCTATGGCTGAGGAGGGAGAAAGGGAGACCAAAGAGGCTGGAGAGGGAGAGAAGGGACTGTGGGTTGAAGCTGACAGGGGCGCGGGGGTTGTTAGCATGATCTGAAACAGTGGGAAGTGGGAGGAGCTGTTTTTTCCTTGATTGGCTTATGTCATGTGGGCACTTTTAATCAAGATGGGAGTGAGGTCACATGGTAAAACCCATCCTTTCCAACCCTAGCAAAGATGGCTGCCAGTCAAATGGCCACATCCATCCCTATGGGGACAGGATCTAAGATGGCTGCCAGCCACACATTTCTTTTAAGATTACCTTTGTGTAGATTTTTAACTGTCAACCCTGGTGCTATGGGTTTTAAGTTAACCCTTTTGTTACAGATTTTGCAGGTTTTTAATTATACCCAATATGCTTACAAATCTTGAGATAAGATTTGTATCTTGCCGGGTGTGGTGGTACATGTCTCTAACCCCAGCACTCAGGAGACTATGGTCTGTTCTACAAAGAGAGTTCCAGGACAGCTAGAGCTGTTACACAGAGAAATCCTGTCTTGAAAATCAGACAGAAATCTGTGTCACAAAAACAAAACAAAACAAAATATATTCATACCTTAGCAAAAGTTATAGAGAGTTAAACCCAAACCAAGAGTATGAGATGAGAAGCAGTGTCTGGAATAGTCTGTCTCTTTGTTTTGTTTACTGTCCTGTCTCTGTCACGGTCAGGTGGCTCGCCTGATATGGGGGATTTTGGAGGAAACCTTTAAACAAGCATTCTTGGGTCTAGAGGAGGGGCAGCCATTGAAGTGAGACAACATACAATAATAGTCTAATGCCACTCATACATGAAAGACACCTGAATCCCTGTAAAACTGAATCCTGTAAGCTGAGAACAAAGAAGGCTTAGAGATAGGAAAATTTTGAGTCCTGACTATAGACCGAGGATACTGCAGAAGGGAGCTGAGAGATGTACTAGCCCTTGAAGTGTGTGAGTGTGAGCGTGTGAGCGTGTGTGTGTGTGGGGTGGGGGTGGTGGTGTGTGTAGGGGCGAGTTAATGTGCACACTGCAGCTGGCCTACTCCTTTGATTTCTCTCCCTCCTGCTAGGTCTGGCTCCTGGCTCCCACTTTGCAACAGATTTACAGATTCATCAATGGTAACTTAAAAGACAGGACATTTACAATGTTGGTTAAATCGGCACTGCTGGTCACTGCCACCGCCTGTGGCAGCCATGCTGGCCGAGGAGCGTGCTGGCAGAAGAATCATGAGCCATGATTACCTTTCTAGAGCTTTATTGGGAGAGAGGGTGAGAGAAGGAGAGAGAGAAAGAGAGAGGAAGAGAGAGAGAGACAGTGAGACTGCGCGGAGGGTGGAAAGAGAGAAGGAGGGAGAAGGGGAAGGGGGCACAGAAGGCACACCCGCTTTTTAGGCTGGCCTGCATCCCAGGATGATGATGTAATTAAGGACAAAACCCTTACACACAGTGTGTTTGCGGGGTAGGAACCAGACAAAAACAGACATGGCTTGGAGCAGAGAAAAGAGGGATAGGGAATGGGGAATCTCTTTCCATTTCCCAGATTGCTCACAGTATTTGTAAAGGTCCCCAGTGATATTAGGATCTAGGGTACCATTAGGCAGACTTTTGGATTGATTATCTAAGGGGTATTGAGGCCAAATTTTATTATAAAGTGAATAAATTTAGGGCCTTTCAGGTCAGGTGTCGGGTTTAGAGGCTGGAGGTTTTCTTAGAGGCGTTCTAAGGGGGAATGAGAGGGTATGGACACATTGCTATGGATGAGAAAGAAGGAAAATGTCCCTGCAGCCTGTGGTCATGGGCATCCCCAGGAGTCAGTGAGGACCAAACTGTTCAGTGGGCTGTCACCACACTGATGGGGATCAGGAGCTTAGCTTGCCTAAGCCAGAGAGACTCGGAGCCTGGTACCAGGGCTTTTGTGAAGGGCAGAAGGTAAGGATAAAATCCAAGCTCTGAGATGGGGTTCTAATCCACAGGAAAGGGTTGGAGAACAGAGTCACAAAAGCCATGAGGTCCTAGAGGAACCGTGGGATTGTAGGCAGCTCTGAGGAGAGGGTGGGAGAAGAGGGCAGGAAGGCACACAATAGCCCAATCAGGTCTAAGGAAACTGCAGGATTGCAGCTCCAAGGGTGGGGTATGGGGTCAGGAGAAGAGAGCCAGCCAAGCAGTAGTGGTGTTTGCTCTACCCATGACCTTGGGCTATACAGCCCAAAGGAGGCGGTGGTTCCTGCCGTTGAATGTGACCTCTCATAAGGAGTTGGAGAAGGGTCACATGCCCCTTCTCCCTGCTCCTGCTTGCGAGGTGTATTTGCTCACAGTCAGATCAGAAGATGACTTCTGCTGTCTACTCCATTCTGTAATTGTGAGTGTGTTTCCTCAATTTATATCTTAATAAATTCTGTTACCCATTTAATAGACTCATGTGGATTGATCATAATAAGTGGTGCCCACATGACAAAAAGACCCCACACTCCCTGTAGCCCTGCCCACAGCCTCTGTGGAAGCGGCAGCAAGTTGGCTCAGAGGATTGTGTGTCTGCTGCAGGTCAACCATGCTAGCACCCTAGAGCCACTGGGTCCCAACCACGTGGATCTGAGCCCCTCGAGTCCAGTAGGGCTACTTGCATAACCAAACCCTAAAGTATGGGGTGGCGGGGGAGGAGGGGCTGCTGGTGAGTTTCTCTGTCCCTAACCCCCAGGAAGGGCCTGACCCCAGCTCAGGTGACCAGCTGCATCCAGAAGCCCAGCACCTATAGAGCAGGCAGCTCACGTGACTCACGAGTCAATCACTCTCTGGCCAGGCAACTCACAAGGCAGCCTTTCTATTTCCGTGCTTTTAGTGACAGGATCGGGTCACAGTTCCCCGCCTGGTTAGCTTACCAGCAGAATGTTCCTTTACTTTTAAAATTGTTCAGTGTAGCAGCTGCCAATTGCTGACACCCTGGGATGCCTCACTCCGCCCTTGAGAGCATGCCAGCCTGTACAACCACCGCTGGCTTCCACCGCTCCAGCTGTCTCCCGCTGAGCCCCTCCCGCCAAGCCCCTCCCGCCATCACCAGCCCTTATAGCACCAATCAGACAGGCAGCTCCTGCCAGGTGCGTGACTGCGCCTAGTGCTTCCAGCTCACTGGTGTATTGCCTCATTGTTGTATACAATCTGTTGTGGTCTCAGCAAACCTACCTAGGGCTCAGAGGTTGCCTGGGTGAGTGCTTAATTCACAGGAACCATTCGGAGACCTCAGTCAGCAGGCACCAGACCTGCTTAAGTGCTACACTGGTGGCACCTGCTGGCTGAACAGTGCTACTACACCCAAAAACCATGGCGTGGAGGAAGCCAGTATTTCATTCTAGGCGAGAGCACTTGATAATTTTACACCTTAAAACTGATTAATAAATAAACAAATTAATAAAAATTTCTTTACAAATTTTGTCTATTTCTGAAAACATGGAGGAAAATATTAGTTCACAAGGATTTATAAACTTTTTTGCCTGTATAATGAATGACATTTTATAGGAAATATATGACCTTCCTAGAACATATTTGGTATACACCATTTTGGCATTTACCATAATAATTCACATAGCATTGAAACACTGGTTTAATAATAATAACAAAGATGAGTCATCATTGGGACTAATTCAGGATTTACAAGGTAGCAAAAAAGACTTGAATAAACAGATTATTTCTCTGGAATCTGCTACCCAGGATTTACAAGATAGCTATGAAGGCTTACATAAAAAGATTCTTTCTCTGGAATCTGATAACCAGGATTTACAAGGTAGTAATAAAGACTAACATAACAGGCTCCTTAGTTTGGAATCTGCTAACTTACTACAAGAACTTCAGTCCATTAATAATAAATGTACAAACTGATTCGATTTTATTGATAGTAAATATGAATACTTAATGGGTAGAACAATAGCTCTCCAGGGTGAAGTTGTTGCTACTCAGACACTTTATAAGGAAGAAAGATTATTGTTAACTGATAAAATAAGGTCTATGGAATCATGTATTTCATAAAAGGTTGCATGATTCCATGAAATCCCTGGAATCTCTTAAAACAAAGGAGGTTCATTTGTTGGAATAGACCCTAGGTACTTGTCTTTAAGCCCTAGAAGAAACTGTCAAAAAAGATGACAAGGGACCTAATAGGTAGAAGGGCAAGGCCATACAGGTTGTAACATTTCCAGATGGCTCTCATACAATGGCTTATCTGGTCATCCTCTGTGAGAGGCCAGCAAATGATAGACACCCTGAGGCATATATGTTATAACCTATTCTTATGAGAGATTTAAAAAATTAAGGAAGTGGTATACACTCAACATATATAAAACAGATGTTAAATATGTGGTCTACCTCACATAGAATCATACCAGATGATTGGAATCAGTTAATCTCAGCTGTTCTAGAATATAGCCAGCAGTTACAATGGAAAAGCTGGTTGAGAGAGGGTAAGACCAGGGCTTTTGAGATTTCCCAAGATTAAATTCTTGGTGAGGGATGTTTTGCTGATAGGAGCCACTTATGATGAGCATACAATATCTCCATGCTTGGAAAAAATTACAGAACTGGGAAAACCAACTGAGTTATACACAAAGATATTCCAAGGACCACAAGAACCTTTTACTGATTTTTTTTTTTTTTTTTTTTTTACAAAGGCTGACCACAGCTATCAAAAAGGCTGTGTCAGATAAGGATTAAGACAAGTATTAACTGAGTCCTTGGCATTTAGCAATGCTAATATAGAATGCAAAAGAATACTTATGCCATTAAAGGTCAGATCAGCTCCTTTGGAAGAATGGATTCAGTATACTAATAGTGTTGTATCTATTAACTAAGTAATGAGGCTTGGATAGGAGAAGCAATTCCCAGAGGTGGAAGAAGGCCCTGTGGTACCAAATGTTTTAACTTTGGTACACCAGGTCATATAAGTAGAAACTGTACATGGGGTGCTACTAGAAGCAATACTCCTAGAAATAACCCAAATGGGAGAGCCTAACCTTCTGGATTATGTACAATATGCATCAAAGGTTGACATTGGACCAATGAGTGCATATCAACAATAGATATACAAGGTAATGCTTTACTGGCAGGAAATGCCTCAGGGGGCCTCTTGCAGGCCCTGAAATCAAACATGGTCCAAAATATTTCCAGCCAATGTGGAGGAAATTCCTCTTCAGGACAATTAGATAACCCAGTATCTAATGTAAAGAACAATACTGTACTGAATGATAGAACAGCTCTGATGAATCAAAAGTTACAAAGAACACAATAAAATGAATATTTTGGCAGACTTCCATAATTGAAAAAAGACCAAAACTTAGAATTGAAATTAAAGGCATCGTTCTGGATGGCCTGGTAGACACAGGTGTGGATATGACTTTAATTACACCAAAATCAAGGCATTAGAATTGGCCTCTTCAAGAGGTAGATGTCCAATTTCTAGGGATTGGAATCCAATCTCAGGTAAAAATAAAGTGCCCCAGCATATGTCTCCAATAAAATGAGACAGTTCTTTGCCTATTACAATATAAAGCATGTTACAGGTATACCACACAATCCCACAGGCCAAACAGTCAGAAAGATCCAACTGAACTTTAAAGAATATGCTGAATAAGCAAGAGATAACAATGATTCATAGAAATAGATTGCATGATGCTTTATAACCTTGGATTTTCTCAGTGCTGATGAGAAAAAGATAACAGCTGCGGAGAGACATTGGACAACAGACAAAACTCCTGAGCTAAAAGAACCACTTTACTTTAAAGATGTGTTGACCTCAGAATGGAAACCAGGGTATGTTCTACATTGGGGAAGAGATTTTGCTTTTGTTTTCAAAGGAGAAAAGAGCTATGGATACCAACAAAATTAATAGAAATTTGAGTTGACAGGGAGAAACCCCTTGATGAGGAGAAGTAAAAGCTCATCCATCATGTGACATCTCTACAAGTTGTAAGAAAAACTTAACAAACAAGGGTTGGGGCAGGATATAGATTAATTTTTAAATGGTCTTATTAAATAAAAAACACAGAGCCAAATATAGGGGTGAAAGCCTTAGAGAGATCAAGGAAATAGGGAAAGCCACTGCCAACCTTACCTCAACAACTCTGCAGCTTCCAAATGTGAGCTACTTCCTGTCTACCCAGGCACATATGCTTTGCTGTTCTGTCATCTGATTTGCTCTCTGTCCAGCTACATCACTTCCTCTTCCTACATAGCTCTGTCACTTTCTGTCTGTCTGTACAGACCTCCATGGTTAACTAGTGTTGGAATTCAGGTGTGTGCCACCATACCTGGCTCTGTTTCCATTGTGGCCTTGAACACACAGAGATCCTGCCTGCTAAGTGATAGGATTAAGGGCATGTCCTACCACTGCCTGACTTCTTTGTTTACTTACAATGGCTGGCCTTTTCCCTCTGATCTCCAGGCAAGCTTTATTTATTAAAGCACAAATAAAATATCACCACATCAGGGTTCTGTTTTTCATCTTTACAGGATAATAGAAATATACATCTTCAAGAAATCATAAGGCCTTGGATATCCAGACATCTATGCAGAAGGAAAGAATCTATTGGTACCAATATACATAGGATAATATCTCACTGCCTACCATCTATATCTCTTTAACTCTAGAAAAGTTGTGGTTCAGATTCAATTATATATCAAGCTGGCTTTGGAGTTTGAATTTGGCTCCCTCCTTATCTAAACCCAAGAATAATGCCAAAAAGAAAATGAAGAGATTCTGTCTCATATCAAAAGAGCCACCTGATGTGGGACAGAAGAAAACCAATAAAAAGGGACTATTGTCTTCAAGATTCTATTTCTTTCCATGTTTGTCCTTGCTTTCAGAGAATCCTTACTTATATGTCATGTCATCTTTAAATCCAAACTTTCCATTTTGTTTGTTTGTTTGGTTTTTGGTTTTTTGAGACAGGGTTTCTCTGTGTAGCTTTGTACCTTTCCTGGAACTTGCTTTGGAGACCAGGCTGGCCTCGAACTCACAGAGATCTGCCTGGCTCTGCCTCCCAAATCCTGGGATTAAAGGCATGTGCCACCACCGTCTAGCTTTTTTTTTTTTTTTTTTTTTTTTTTTTAAGCTGAGGATCGAAACTCAGGGCCTAGCAAATGCTCTACCACTGAGCTAAATCCCCAACCCTCAAACCTCAAACTTTCCATTTTGGTATTAAGTTTTCCACAATGAAAATAAGTCTTCCCAATAGCAATCTCTGAAGTCTCCCAAAGGAAGATGGGGCCCAACAACAACAACTCTACCCAGTCCAGAGTGATGCCATGGTACCCATGAACATCACTCAATGATCAACTTTGGACTGAAAACTCTTCCAGACAGTTATAAGATGAGATGGTCCATCATATTACATCTAGCCAGAATCTCAATCTTACCCATTTCTGAGACTGGCTGCAGACTCTATGGCTAACCCTATTGAGACCTAACTATCTGAGCTTTCTTACAGAACCCAACCGAGATACCATCACTACCTAAACTACAGGAAGCAATTCTAAGAAAATGACACCGTTTCTCCCAAAAGTTTTATGTTTCTCAGGGTTATGGATAATGGTTATAGGGTTGGGGGGTGGAAGAAAACATTGGACCCAGTATTCTTTTTTTAGAAAAGAAAAGGGGGAATGAATAGGTATAGGATATTAAGGTAGATTATCATATTTACTAGTACACTAATTCAGTAAAATATCAGCCTTAAATAATTTGCACTAATATGGATTCTTATATATTGATACAAATGTAAACTATTCTTATATTCTTATTTATGATAATTTGTATATTAATACAAATACAAAACTATATTTGTTGTATACATATTCCTACTCTTGTTTGAAATATTTTGTATATGAATACAAATGTAATATTATACTTGTCATACTGTATGTATATTCTACCTCTGTTTAGGATATATTGATTCATATTTAGGATTATTGTCATATTGCATGTTGCACTATACATTCCTACAGTCAGATGGATAGGCAGTCTTCAAATACTTCATAGACCTAGAGAATACGACATTTAAATGTTTTGTTAACTTAGAATTCTGTTGACATGAGACACGATTGCTCCTGGCAGCACCAATCTGATCCCAAGAGAATGTTGGGCTCCTAACACATTTCTGTTTGGAAGTTTGTCTTCTTGGCACAAAATGGCCTACTGGGAAAGAACTGCCCTTGCTGACTGCTGACAGTACGAATACTGTCCCTTCTGAATGAGCAGGACACAAGGAAAGTGACTATTGAACTCTGCCAAAACAGGGTAAGATAGTCTTTCAAAATACTGACTTCTGAAAATGGTTCAGATACTCTAGGCCTGTAGCCAATTTGAATGCACCAATGATGCTGAGAAACTTTAGGTCACTATTAAGGCTGCCAGCTGTCTCTGTCCACTCTTGCAAGACTCCTGAAAGTTGCTTGCATCCTTCTCCCATTTCTCAGGTATTATTATATTCCTTCTCAGGTCTTTGATGGAATTGAAGACTAACAATTATAGTTGAAATCTTTTGGTTTTTCAAGACAGGGTTTCTCTGTGTAGTTTTGCGCCTTTCCTGGAACTCACTTGGTAGCCCAGGTTGGCCTCGAACTCACAGAGATCCGCCTGACTCTGTCTCCCGAGTGCTGGGATTAAAGGCGTGCACCACCACCGCTGGCTTTAAAATCTCTTGTATCTAGAACATATTAAGTATTAGATTCAGTTTCTTCAGGATAAGACACCTTTTGGAATGATCTCTGTAATGTTCCATTTACCTATGCTCCAGACTTCTCTGGATTTTAGTATGTGTTTCTCATTTGATGTTTTTCTTGTTGGTTGTAGTTCCATTTTGTTTGTTATTACCCTTTGTTTTCCTGGACAATACTTGATAATTATCCTTATTGTATATAGTTTGCATTAAGATTAGAATGTTCTTATTTAGACAAAAAGGGGAAATGTAGTGGTATTTGCTCTGCCCATGACCTTGGGCTATAGGGTCCAAAGGAGGTGGTACTTCCTGCCATTGTATGTGACCTCTTATAAGGGAAGGGAGAAGGGCCACATGCCCCTTCTCCCTGCTCCTCCCTTCAAGGTGGATTCGCTCCCAGTCAGATCAGAGGACAACTTCTACTCCGTTCTGTATTCTGAGTGTGTTTCCTCAATTTATATCTTAATAAATTCTATTAACCATTTACTAGACTCATGTGGATTGATCATAATATGGAGCCTTAGGATGTGGCTGGGGGTACCTCTACCTCCAAGAATAACAGAGGAGTACTGGACACTCAACACTCACTTCCTCAGATTCAGGGAATTGCTGTTGCTGGATGGGGTGATGAGTGATTGGTGAGCCTGGAGGTGAGTCTGTTGTGGGTGGACTGGAGATGAGGGGTAGGGACCAGTGCAGCTTAGACCATGGGGGAAATGCAGGCACTAGGAGAGGCTATCCCAGGTTTCAGCACCAAATGTAAGCATTACATCTCAGATGGAAAGGTATCCTGGCATTTGGGCACCAAGGAATACCACAAAGTCACAGCACACAACAAACCTCATAAGAGATTTATTGGGAGGGAAACCCCAGAGGGTGGCTGCCTCTGCTCGGGTGAGAAACGGCAGAGAATGAGCAGAAGGTAAGGCTTATATAGAGTTTCCTGGAGCTGGGGTGGAGCTCTCCAGGGTGGGGATAGGTGGGATTTCAAGTCCAGAGCTTGGGCTTTTTACTCTGTAGGATGGGGGCTGGGTGCAGCAGTTAGGGCAGTTAGAGTGTTCTGTGAACCTGGCAGTTGGAGGTCCTGGGGGAGGGGCCTGGCCACTCTGCTCAAGGGGCCTACACAGTCCATATACCCTAAGAAGCCTTGTGAAGACAGCCAGTGAAAAAAAAACTACCACTTGTAAGGCCAGGAGTGAGGTCACCAAAGCTTGGGCTTGTGAGCAAGGACTGTGAGAACATACTTGGTGAGTTACTCAGTCCGTGGAGCTCCACAATGCCTGTTCTGGGTGCTTAGAGCACACCAGCACTAGGCATTTTGCAACCACAGAGTAAGGACTGACCCTGGACCTAGAACATGACCTGTTTCCTCAGCTGCTCTCAGAACAAACTGACCCATTAAGTTGCATTGAGCAGAGTGGTCCATGTCTATAATCCTCATACTCAGGATGTTGACTTCCAGGCCAGCCTGGCTACAGAAAAAGCAAGGGCCTCAGAAGAACAAAAACAATAAATATTTAAACACATTGGTTGAAATTGACTTAGAAAGTAAAAAAAAAATTTTTTGAAGTATCAACTCACTGAAATTATACAATAACTAGATATTAACAATGCTTTTTAAGAATGTAAGAAGATTTTTAAGAATGTAAGAAGTAGTGGTAGTTCCTATTTTTAGCAAAGCTTTATGTCTGCCTTAAAAGACAGCCATATTCTTACCTGCTTGCACATCACTGCTCAGGGCATGTTTTGGTGGCAGCATAAAGAAAACTGAGTCTCAGAAGTACATATTTGGAAAAGGAAGACTGTTATGCAATTAGTGGACATTTATGTTCTCCAACACCTTTGACAAGTAGCAGTTTCTTAAGGGTAGTGGGAGTGTGAAACAAAAAACGTTACTATTAAAATGTTTTATTTATGGTGTGGTTTTTTTTAGGTGTACATGTGTCACGGGCACATGAGTGGAGCCTGAAGGACATGTTTGTGGAGTTGGTTCTCTCCTATCACTAGAGTTCCAGGGTTCCAACTCAGGTCAGGCTGCGTGATAAGTGCTTTTCCCTGATGAGCCATCTCACCGGCCCTCAACTGACCCCAGACCAGCCGTGTCAGGGTTTGGGCAGGGTCTCAAGGGAGAGCACTGGAGATGAAAAAGAACGAGATAATGAAAGAGGCAAGAGTGGGGTCAGGAGGGCCGCAGGGTTGATGCTCCTGGCCAGTGCGTATGTTAACAGGAGTTTTGTTTTTTTGTACCCTCAAATGGGGAGGCAGAGGACAAGTCAGGATTACAGGGAGCTCAGAACATCTAAGTTTCCCTTTAGCAAGCTACATTCTGGGATGGCAGACAAAGCATTTCGCATCTCAGTATCTGGAATGTTTAACTACATGCATATGGGAGCCGTGTCAAGTGGCAGTTCTCAGACTGCAGCCCTGGAGGCCCTGGTGCCAGTATGACCCACACATCTGGGCAGACTCCACTCCAGTCTATCCCCCCATGCTCAATGACTTTCTTAGAAAGGAGTTATTGTATCCTTTTGTGTCTTATTTGTGGGTATGTGCATACCAGTACAGAGGTGCTCAAGCGGCATTGGATCTCCTGGAGCTGGAGTTACAGGAGGTTGTGGTCCTAGCATTGTGGCTGGGAACTGAACTTGGGTCCTCTGCAAGAGCAGTACATGTTCTTAACCACTGAGCCATCTCTCCAGCCTCCCTCAACGACCCTTTTAAATAGCTACAATAAACCTTTTAAAAGAGCTGTGATGGCTGATCTGGACTGTCCACAACTGAAACACAACTCCTGGGCATTCCCGAGAGGGATGTTTCTCAGTCAGTATTTGAAGCAGAAAGGCCTAAATTCCAGCTGTGCCTTCCGATGGCAGCCTGCATAAAATGTCAAGGGAGAAACAGACTTTCCTTTTTGCCTGCTTCCCCCACTCTGGTTGCTAAGTGCCTTTGTTCTGTTGCTGCGCATTCCTTCACTGATATTAGAAACAGCTTCTTCAGAATCCACTGAAAACCAGCAGCTCTCCTGGAGTCCTGAAGGCCTTCAGCATCAGAGACTGTGACTGCAGCTGAGGAGCGATGTGTTCTCATGCTGCCAGTTCTGCCCCTGCAGAGGACCCTGACCACAAGAGCAGCTGTAAGGGTGATGCAGAATGAAGCAGGAAGTGATGGTTTTTCAGTGGCGTTTTTAACCTGAGAGGAAAAGTCACAAAACATGACAGAATCCACTAACAAGAGTTTTATTAAGATAAGGAGAAAGGGACAGATGTGATCAGGCCTGTGGAAGGACATATGAGGGAAGGAGAAGGGCAGGGTGGGGGACATGGACCCTGCTTTTCAAGGACCACCCTGAGCATGAGCACACAGGGCAATGTGTCTACTCCATGCATACACATAGATCACGTGGTCATGCTGAACGCAATTATATGACCACACAGCACATGGGTTACATAGGACGTATGACCCAGAAATGACTAAGTGTCCTACCAGGGCATGCACAACCATGGTGGCATGGCTGGAATTCCTATCATCCCAAACTCTTTGTTTTTATAAAAGATGGTGGATGAGTAGGTATGGGGCATTGTTTCTCCAGAAAACTGCTTACAGTTGACTTGGTGGGCATTGGTTGGGTCTTGGGGGGATAGGGAAGGGGCTTCTGAGACAGACAGGTGTCCTGGGATGGTGGGCTGTCGTCTGCTGCCCTGGAGTTGTCCATCTTTTCTCGCTTGGAACTCTTTGGCTGACAGGATACTGGTGAGACAGAAAAAGCTTAGGAAAAGAATCATTATTTTTTATTTTCTTTGGAGTGTTCCCAGACCAAGAAAGTTTGGATTTGGCACTTTTCTGAAGTAGATCCAATCTGTCCAGATGGATTTAAGCTGGTTTCTGGAGCTTGGGAAAAAAATTGAACATATTAAGAAGCAGCCATGAGAAAATTAGTGACCATTATAGTGTTTAGTACTCTGCTTAATTTTTACCTGAGATAAGCTTTATTAGAGATAGATTATTTAAGGCACCTGTTTCCTTTATTAGTTTAGCATTCAGGAGACACAGGTGGTCAGTTGCTGAGAGCACTCAACAGTGATAGACTGTTACATTAGAGTCTGTTTTTGCATAGCCCAGACACCTTTAGGTCTGTGTGTGTGTGTGTGTGTGTGTGTGTGTGTGTGTGTGTGTGTGTGTGTGTGTAAACACCTTTTGATTATTATTGTTTTTTTCCCTACTGCCTGGATATATCTGATGGTCCTTTTGCCTCTGGCTCTGTGATAGCCCTATAACAATTAGCTAGGTGGTTAATTAGGAAAGGAAGAGCTTATGGGGTGATACCTCATTCCTCTGGAATTGGTGACAAGGCAGTGGATCCTGGTGTCCTCTGTCTCACTCTGTATGAAGAGATATTTTTCTGGGATGGAGGTGAGATAAAAGGCTTCAGATGAGACAGGTGAACCCAGTGAGGAAAGCCCTCATGTTTAGCAGCTGTGGGGTTTACAAGAAGTACCTTTAAGGGTCTCTGCCATTTAGGGGAAAGGGGTGAAGGGTGCTGGCCTGGAGGGGAAAGAAGAACCTGATCCTCAATGTGGATTGGGGATGGGCAAGGATTGTCACATGGCTGAGGTAAGGAATGGTCTGTGAAGTTCCACAGGATAGACCTTGGGTGACATAGCAGGGGAGTTAACAGGCTATCTGGAACAGCTGGAGGGTTGGATAGAAGGCCTGGTGTTAGAACTGGCCTTCCATACATTAGTTCAAATGGGGAAATTTAAAGAGGCTTTTTAGGATGAGCCCTGAGCCTGAGAAGAGCTAGAGGTAGTAATCTTACCCAGTCAAGGTGAAGTTCCTGTGATATCTTAGTAAGAACAGATTTTAAAGACTGGTTGGTGTGCTCCACCTTTCCTGAGGACTGAGAATGGTATGAGATATGAAAACGCCAAGGAATGTTAAGAGCCTTAGCTAGTGTCTGGGAAACCTGGGAGGTGAACTCTGGACCATTGTCAGACTGAAGGGAAGCAGGAGCCCCAAACTGAGGAATAATTCCTTGGAGAAGGAAACCTGCAATTGTCTGAGCCCGCTTATTAGAAACAGGGTATGCCTCCACCCAGTTTGAAAATGAGTCCACCATCACAAGGAGATATTTAATTTTCCTGATGGTGGGCATATGGGTAAAATCGAGCTGCCAGTCAGTACCTGGAAGGGAACCTCTAGCCTGGTGGGTGGGAAAAGGCTGACTTCTGTACTTGGTATTGGGATCCGTTTTTTTTGGCAGATCTCACAAGAGGCAGTAATAGTTGATAAGGAGAGTATAAGGGCTAGGCACTACAGGATGGAGAGGAATCACTGTAGAATTAATGAGCCAGAGGTCTTGAACCAGGCAGTGGGTTTCACTGGACTTTTTAACTGCGAGCATGGGGGTGTTAAAGGGTAAAGAGGTTGGTTGGAGCAGCTTTTTCCCGAGAAGGTCAGAAATAATAGGCTTAAGTCCTCTTAGGCTCTGGAGTGAGAGGGTACAAGCTTGGGAAATATATCTGGTAGGGTCCGGTAACTGAATAGTAACAGACTGCTCGTGTCTAGCAATAGAAGGGTTCTGGGTATCCCAGACTTTTGGGTCTACCTGAGAAGCTGGCAAGGGAAAGGAACTGTTAGAGTTAGTAGGGTGGGTGCCTAGGAGAAGAGGAGGAGGAGCTGCTGGCGAGTCTAGGGTGAAGCGAATGTAGGGATAAAGAAATGGACACTCCTACCTTAGCTAGAAGATCCCTTCCCATTAGAGGCACAGGGCAGGTTAGCACCACTAAGAATGTTTGTGTGAGAGGGATGCCTCTGAAAATGCAATTAAGTGGTGGTGTCTGATGAGGTCGATAACGCTGTCCCCCAACCCTGACAATAGGACCTTGAATTATCATTTTTAGTCTTTCAGTTTACTGGTTTTAGGGCAGCCTTATGGAGGCCTGCCAGGAGGCAGGTAATAAACCTGAGTATTGTTTTTTAAATCTATTCAATGATGTGTGTTCATCTGCACATGTATGCTGTTAGAAGTTAACTTTAGGAATCCTCCTCTACTTTATATATATATATATATATATATATATATATATATATATATATATATATATATATATATATATATATATATTTTGAGACAGGGTCTCTCACTGAACCTAGAGCCCACTTTTTTGGGTGGCTGGCCAGCAAGTCCCAGGAATCTGTCAGTGTCTCTGCTCCCCAGCACGGGGCGAGGGGAGGAGGGGTTAATGGGTGTGTACTACCACTCCTTGCTGTTATTTGGGTGCTGAGGATCCAAACTCGGCCCTGGTGCTCACACAAAGACCAGTGTACCCACTGAGCACCTCCCAGCTCAGTCAATGGTTTTGACGAGAGGTTTTAGTTTATTTATTATATATTCAAAATTGATCATTCTCACTCTTGTTTTTTAGACAGGGTTTCTGTGTAGCCTTGGCTCTCTTGGAACTTGCTCTGTAGACCACGTTGGCCTCAAACTCATGGAACTGCCTGCCTTTGTCTCCTGAATACTAGCATTAGAGGTGCATGCTACCACCACCCTGCTATCATCCCTACTGTTAACACCTGAAATGCTTCAAAATCGGAAACTCCTGAGCATTGACCTGATGACATGAGGGAATTTCCATACCTGACCCCGTGAAGTTCAGTCAAAATGAAGGCACACCAAGAATATCACACAAGCTACTCTACGGCTAGTGTTTAAGGCTTACTTACTTACACACACACACACACACACACACACACACACACACACACGCGCGCGCGCGCGCGCACTCTATCCCTAAGATACCTCATTTGCATATGCAAATATCCCAATGTCCAGAATCTGAGACACATTTGTTCTCTAGCATTTCAGGTCAGAGATACTGAACTTGTATATACAGGCAAGAATTGTGTTATTATTTTGGTCCTGCAAATCCTCTGGCTGTCTCCCTGTGCCTGGGTAATCTTCTATACCAGCAGTGGTAATATGCTTTATTATTTATTTTCTATGTACCCATTGGCTGTTACATAGCCCACTGGTTATTTCTTTTAGGAACTAACAACTTTGTGTTTTTATTACTCATGTCACCATGTATCCTTTTGTTGTATACCTGCTAACAGTGCAGCCATCAATGGAAATACTTATCCTTCTAATGGCCATTCTAAAGCCCGATGGCTCCCACAACATTCTGAAAGGCTCCCTCCTTGAGTAGTGTGATAATGGAACACCACCCACACTTTTATGGCAAGTCTGAAGGACAGCTTTGCCATTTAGTCAGGTTTTTGTCTTTCCCCTTAGAACGTTGACTAGATCATTCCACCCCATTCTTCTAGCATGTCAAGTTTCCACTGAAATCTTGATGGTAAAATTGGAGCCTTTTGTGTGGGGTTGCGCATCTTTTTCTTGTTGCCTTCAGGATCCTGTCAGCGTCTGGCAATTTGATTGCAATGTCACAGTGTAATCCATTCTGAATCAAATATGAGTTGTGACTTTGGATCTTTCTGTACCTGGATTCTTTAAAATCATTTCTTCCCCCAGATTTGGGGCATTTCTAGTTATTATTTTTTTAAGTAATTTTTCCTCCTTTAATACTGTATTCAGTATTTTCACTTGTGATGCTGGCTCATAAACTGTGTAGGATCGCATTTCTTCACATCTTTTTTTCTCTGATGACTGTATACTTTGTCATCAGTATCTGTGTCTTAGTGTTTGCACTGTGCTAGATAGGTACTATAAGTACTCCAGTGATGAGTTTAAGCAGATTTTGGTAGCTTTCAGAGTCCTGGATCCAGTCGCCCACAGATAGCATGGAACACTTTCCTCTGTTCCATGTTTCCTCTGTTCCTCTGTACATGATGCTGTGCCCCAGCATGGGACCAACAGCAAGCAGGTAGCAATCAATCATGGATAAACAGCCCTCTCCCCACTTAGGCAAGAAACATTTTCTATAGGCTGAGTATCAAGTTATTTTATTACAACAATGTAAAGCCAACTTAACACTTCACTATATTACAATTTTCACTTTGTCCCTTTTTAAATCTTTCTTAAAATGATCATCCCAAATTACTTTTATATGTTGATAGTTTGGAGCTCTCTAGCTACTGGGAAGTGGTTGGTTGGTATTCATTTCTTCTTGACTTCACATTTCCTGTTGAACTCTGTATTTAGTGGCACTGTCACTTTTAGGATGGCTTTGGGACAAAGGACTTACCCTTGGAATGGAGGGTGCTGGTGGAGGCACAATGGCCTGGCACAGGTGAGGCCAGCCAGCAGCTGAGGTAGTTGTGGCAGATACTGCAGGGCCCTCGGAGCTCTGTCCGTGAGTAGCTCGGGGTTTGTGGGTCCACTTGTGACGTCTGCTGGAGTCATTCTGCACGAGAGGCTGTGGCGAAGGCTTGTCAAGGCACGGAGTCCAGCCTGCAGGCACACTGTGACATCACTATATTTTGAAGAGTGGTGCCTGTGAAGAGGCTGTGGCCCCAGGGACTAGAGCATGGGTTCTCAGGATTGATGCCCCTTCTGATAACAGTATCTAGGGTGCCACCTGTGAAACAGCCAAGAACTGGGAACAAGGGCATGTAGCATGCACATGGCTATGGTGGCTGCAGGGTGAAGGTGAGCTCTGTGTTCTCTCTGGTGACCACATGAGCTAGCATTAGTAAATAGGCACATTACACAGGGGCCCTGGGGCCCCAAGCATGGGGCCTTTTAAGACACCACTGATGTTGGATGTCTAGGCCTGAGCATCACTGGCAGCCACGCTGGCACTTTAAATGCACACGTGGCTTGAGGGTCCATGAGCAAAGCAGCTTGTTCTGGGGATGTCTCCCATCTCAGAAGCATAGGTAGGTACCACACAGCCTCAGAGCTTAGCTTTGGAGTGTTTTGAGTTTGTTCAGGGTCAGCAGGAGAGATGGCATCTCTGATTTCTGGAGTAAAGTAAGTGGCTGCGTGTGGTGTGTGATGTGTTTGTGGGGATGGCAGCCTCTGGTGGAAATGGATGGCTGATAATCTGTTGCAAAAGAAACTGAACCCAAGAATACTGAAGAAATGAGAGACCCCGATGGCAAACTTTCAAAGCCTGTGCCAAGGAATGGACACTTTTGTTGTGAGACTAAACTATCCAAGGTCTGGCCTAGGTGTAAAAGCAGGCCTTTACTGTGCATGCATCAAGATTATATACTGGATAAATAAAATAGGAACCTCTGTGCACATTCAACAAAACACTAAAACCTTTGAATGGAAAACAAATTTTATTCTAAAAATAGATCTTAGTAACAATGAAATACCAAAATTGGTCATTATAGAAAAAAGGGTAACAAGAGTTTGCTAGTCTTTCCCCTGAAGACACAAATTTATCACACCATAAAATATGTTGCCAGCTCTCTTTTCTCTACCTCTGAATTATTCTTTTTATGGAATTACTGAAGTGAAATTTAAAGCCAGAGTAGCTCTGGTGTCCACACGTACACCCACGATTGCTCTTTCTTAACATTCTCCAGGAAAGCTAGGAAAGGTGAGCGTTTGCTTAAGCCAGTCTTGGAAGACAAACTTATGCTTCGAAAATGTGGTCAATTTTGGTAGATTTAAAAAGAAATCCCTTCAACGAAAGTCTTGGTATTTGAAAGTAACAAATTAGAAAAGACAAAACAACATTACTTTTAACCCCCAAATCAGTGGAGACTAAGAGGCTGACATCTTCAAAGTGCTAAGGAAACCAGTATGGAAGAACACCGTCGGCTGGTACTGAAGTACCAAGAGGGCAGCAAACAAACCAAGTTAAACTTAAAAGCCTTCACCACCGCAGGAGCCTAAACTACATTCTGAAGAAAGGAAAGTAGCCAATGAGAAAGCACTGATTTCCCATCAGCCCACACTTGAAACTAATCTACCCCATGTTCCATTTCCTAGCATTTCTTCCATTCCCCCGTTATTAGATCTGAGCATTCCATGTTTACCACATCAGCGGGCCCTAATGCACAGCAAGTAGAAATAATTCTATTTATATAAAAAATTCTTGGTAGTTTGCATTTTCTGAAAACCAGCAGTAGGTTACAAAAGTTACACTTAATTTTTAACTGTAGCAGGTGTGCACTCATTAGGACATTTGTGGCTTATTTCTACACTTTCAGAAATTGCTATATTTTGTCCCTCTATAATAGAAATATTATATTAGTATTTTGTAACTAACACCTCCTTTGTTAACCTTGACCCTGAGTTTGACCTGGAATATGAACTATAGAACTAAATGCTGCAGAGAGCATGGGCTGCAGGGGGACTGGGTGCTGCCTTCCCTGGAAACACCAGGGGTAAGAAGTGGGCCTGGGTATCAGGAAGCCGGAATTTACTAGAAAATACTGCCTAGAATAAAAATGTCATTTTCTCAAATCTGAGTAAGTTGACAGTGTAAAAAAACGCAGCATCTCCACTCTGTAGGGTTAGCGGCCTGGGGGGCAACTCACAGTCCCTGGTTCAGAAAGCACAGCATTTTGCTGTCAATGTAGACTTCTAAACACTGATTTGGAAATCATATAAAGGGGACTTTAAAAAAAAAAGGTATTTTACATTCTATTACAAATTTCTATACATGGAAAGCAGCTCTACCTTGCCTAAAACCTGTTCACTGAAACTCAAACTGTCAAGTGCCTGTGGACAGCATTGGCAGTGGTGAGACAGACAGGGTCCCAGGCAGAGCTGCGGCTTGATTAACTCCTGTAGAGAGGAGGAAACAGTATGAGGGCAGCTGGAAAGAGGTGGTCAGTGAAGTTGGCACTCACAGCACTCCAGTGCCTTTAATACAAGCATGTGAGGGGGCTGCATTGGAGTGCAGGTTCTCTCTAGATCAAGCCTGATCTAAACCCTAAAAGGTTGACGCCTTCTTAAGGTGAGCTCAGCCGTGGAACCCAAGGCATGAATTAGGGCACACCCAGCTCTGAATGGCACTCAGGTTCTTTACATGCTCACTCTTTAGTGAAATTGAGTGCCACAGCAGGCTCGTCCCTGCACGCTACATGGGATCCTGCTCCAGTGTCAACCAGTGCCACCTGCATACTCCGAAAGATGGGCTTGCCTTGCTAGGGCTTTCTAAAGTAAATGTAATCATTGGATACATTACCTGTTTGCTCCAATTATTGATTGAACTGCCCAGACCACACCCTTTACCTTCAGTAAAGAGGGATTTCTGGTTATCATGGAACATACTGTTCATTTTATGCATGCTTCTTAATATTACTTCCAAGAAAATAATATTTTAAGCTAATATAAACAAACTAATTGATAGGGTTGCAGTCTCTCTTCTTTCCCTGGCCAGTAGAGTGCTTTAAATGATGGCATCATGTTCATCACTGTAATAGAAAATGTAGATTACTGTCAAATTAGTATTTGTAAGAAAGACTTTAGAACAGTCTCTATGTTCACAATCATAATTAATTACTGTTGCTCTGCATTGTCATGTGCATACCCAGTACACTGCAGTGGTTAAGATTGCCAAACAGGCCCACAGTCAAATCCCTGTGACTTTTCATAGGGCATAAGCCACTATGGCCATGTACACATGAGGAAAAAACCAGCCCATAAATGGTAAAGTTAGGCAACTTTAAAGGCTAAGATTGCAAGTCATGGGACACCTCTCCTGGCTTACAGAGTCTGTACTCACAGTAACTCCTATTACCAGGGAAAACTAAGCAGAGGAATTTCCTTTTGTGTCTGTATCTTTGTCATTAAAAGCAAAAACCATGTTTTTTCCAAAAATACTCTTTGGTACCACTGACATATACAAGTCACTAGGTAGGTGAGATCAGGTATGTCATTTATGGTGTGTGGTAAAAGCCAACAAAAGGAGTTTGTTAAATGTTGGTAAAGCAGTGTTCGATTCTAGGTGTGTTTTCCTTTGTAAGCGCAAGTCTGACCCAAGCACAGCGGAAGTCTGTCCTTGAGAGGACACTGGTCATGATAAAGCTATGCAGAGTGGCCAAACTTACATGCTTCGATACCGGATGCCTCTCCTTGAGTAGTACATTTTGCATCCAATGTAGAGCACAGCCAGAACTCCCAGTGTTAACACCATTCCTCCAACAAAGCTGCCGGCGTCAAACCTGGACCCTCCGCTTTTGTCAGAATGAACAGTCGCTGTTACTAGAAGGGGACAAAACAGATGTCCGCGCTGCAGTTTGAAACAGTGCATGCTCGGAAGTTTGAACCTCTGTCAGAGCGCTGAAGTGGGGATGAGGGAAAATATAGGCACATAAAGGTTCTGTATTTTTGCAGAATGGAATGCTGGCTTTAACATGGCATTTAACAACTAATTTACAGCACAGAAGAAGTAAGTCATTCTAATACATACTCGTTATCGATGTCTTTAAACTGCTGGGGCCTGTGGTGGTCACGGATGATGCTGATGTGTGGGTAGAATTTGGGGAAGCACTAGCTTTGGGTGTAGACTCTGAGGTAGTGGAAGTAGTGTGTGGTGAGACCCCTGGTGTTGATGTTTTAGCAATAGTTGCAGGTTTCAAAGTGACAGCTGTGACGGGTTTTGGCAGTCTTGAAGTTACTGCTGGCTTCACAGTGCTGCTGTTAAATTCCCTGGTCTGGTTGGAAGCCATGTGCGCAGTGATATTCTCTGAAAAAAAAATGCCAAGAATAAAAACGGTTAGGATCTAGAGTGACAGAACCCACACACTGCCACTTATCATGGCCTCAGACAGACTGGGTCTAACCAGGCAGCTGCAGGAGAGCTGTACCACAAGGGCACCCAAACTGCCAGCAAAACCAGGCTCATGTTCACGGAGCTAGGAAGTTTTATAAGGTATTAAAACCTGTAAGACTGAGCCACCTCTGAATAGGAACGCTGCACCACACTTCCTGTCACATTTTAGGTTGTTTGTTTTTGTTTTTGTAGACAGGGTTTCTCCGTGTAATAGCTCTGGCTGTCTGGGGTCTCTCTGTGGAGACCAGGCTGGCCTCAAATTCAAAGATCTGCCGGTCTCTGTCTCCTGCGTTGCTGGGATTAAAGGTGTGCACTACCACCACTCACACATTTTTGGTTTTTATAAGATATTTTTGTTTGTTTTTTTGAGTCAGGGTCTTGCTATGTAGCCCAGGCTGGTCTCAGGCTTGTGGCGATCACAATGCCGCCTACCTGAGTGCTGGGATTACAGGCCCTGCATAACCTGTAACAAATCAGTTCTTATCTAGAGGAATAAACCCTGAACGTGAATGAGATAAGGGTTTTAAGTTTAAGGTTCTCTGCCACAGTGTTTTAAGAACTCTGAGGACAGCCAGTAGCTGCAGACTTCCAAGACACAGTAGGATATGAGCAGGAGTTATTCTTTCCTGGGGGTGACTCTGGGGATGAAATGCTACCAGTTAGGTGGTCATTTTGTGATGGTGATGGGGTCCACAGGTGGAAGGCTGTGATTCTGAATGCCTCAAATCTCAAAGCCAGTTTCACTGTGGTTTACAGTACTGGTGCCTCAGCCCATGCCCAGCTCCTATTTTTTGGTATGAAATATTGGGTGCAGGAAAAAGGGACAGAAACATTAGTCTCCTTAAGTAAAACTCCCAACCACAAAATGTCTTCTTGGTGTCTTATTGAGTAGGCATTTCCCTTGAGGGAACAGAAAACACTCCATATGACCAAAACCAAGTCCCACATCAATGGTCCAAATGGTACCATTCTACAGCCACTTATAGTGCACACATGTGAGTGGAGGGGACGTGGAATGCACGTCTGACTCTGGAAGATGGTGGTGTTCATCTCTGTGTTGGCTTTCCGTCTTCTTGGCCTGTCTCCATCAGCCCCTCTGTTATGTCAGGGTGTCACCAGCCTGTCCTCCACAGCGAGTCTTAAGACCCGAGCACTGCAAGCTTCACTGTACAGGCTGGTTTTATGGGTGCTGCTTCTCCACACCCAGACACTTAACTCCTGGGTGCGCCTCACACCTCCCTCCTCCACTGTGTTCGGGGGATTATCTATTTTTTTAAGACCAAGAGAACACTTACCATTATTCTAGTAGGTGCCACACTTGAACTAACCCTTTGTTAGTCAATCCTGAATACTATAACATCTAATCACATTTTAAACTGCTGCACAGATTCTACTGTGATGAAACTAAACACAGTGAAGAGCAGTAAACACCACGGCTTCCCACCCACTGCACACAGGACAGTCTTCAGACCCATAAGGCCACAGGCAAAAGCAGGGCGGGAGGATATATTAGTGTCCTACTTGGAAAATCAAATGTGCTAGAGAAACAACTAACTGGCTGGAAATTTGTAAAAATTGGTAAAATACTTCAAAGGGTAAATTGGTATTAAGGTTCAGACCTAAGAGCTGGGATATAAGGGTGTTCTAAGGTCAGAGCTCATGCCTGGTGACGCAGTTCCCTTGTTCTGAAGTATAATAAGATGTCAAGCATTCCCTCTGTGAATGACTGTACCAGTCTGGGCATGGAGGCACCTGTGCAAAAGCAGCTCTCAGGAGGCTGAGGCAGGGGATTGCAAGTTTGGGGCCAGCCAGGGTTACAAGATCCTGTTTCAAAGAACAAAAACAATGGGCTAGGCAGATGGCTCAGTGGGTAAGGGTGCCAAGCCTGAGGGCTGAGTTTGATCCTTAGGACCCTCATGATAAAAGAACACTCTCAAGTCGTCCCCACCCTCCGCACACGTGCTATGGCACACACACACACATGCATGTTTATATATTCACAATGAATGCATTTAATAAAATACTCTATATAAATGATAACCATGTTAAGCCTGGTCTTCTACCTTTTTCCACTGTCCAGGGAATGATGAATGTATCATTAACAAAACTGTCATATGTATAGCAGTGTCAGGATACCAGGCCAGCCAGGCAGCTGGCACTGTTAGGGAGAAACCCTGTCATCCACCCAGCTTAGCACTTAGCTCTCCTCTAGTCTCTTAGACCAGTGGTTCTCCACCTCCCTATTGATGTGAGCCTTTAATACAGTTCCTCATGTTATGGTGACCCCCAACCATGAAATTATTTCATTCTACTTCATAATTGACTTGTAATGTAAATATCTGATATGCAGGATATCTGATATGCAATCCCTGTGAAAGGGTCGTCCGACCCCCACCAACCCACAGGCTGAAAACTGCTGCTCTAAGCTAAGGTTGAAAAGGCAGGCTTGGGGAGGGTGTTGGGTCCCACCCTTGGCCCATGGAGAGAAACTAAGAGAACAAAGGAATGTATCTGAAAAGTCAGACAGCTTTCTGCCCTGAGACTGGCCCAGGTGAGAGGCTGTTCCAGGCAAGGTTTGTTTGTTAGATAGTTTATCTATCTACCAGCAGAATTTAGGATGCCACCTTATCTGATACCAAAGTGGTTCACATAAGTCAATCACAGAACCGAAGAGAAGGAGAGCTGCCATGGGGCAGCCTTCAGGGTGCTGCGGGGTGGGGTGAGGCCAGCTGCTGCATGGACGGAGGGAGGGGCCTCAGCAGGACAATCTGCCAGAACCTCCTGGAGAATCAGGAGGGTCTTCCAGAGGGTGCCAACCATCAAGCAGCTAACTGGCTTTTCTCCGTAAGCCCCATTGGGCCTGGCCCCATAAGGGAAAGAAGCAGAAGGTGAGGTGGCCAACAGGGTCGACTTCTTACGGTAGACATGTAAACTTGGAGCAGGCCTGTGTTGGCAAATCTAAGGTCCAGTGTGGAATCACTGTAGTGTTTCAGCATTTTGAAATTATGCTCTACAGAAACTGTACGCATTATTTTTATTCAGTAATCCGCACATATTACCTATGATACCAGAGCTAGTGTGGGGTGGGCCCACACTCAATGTTAATGCTTGAGCTATGATTGAAATTCATATGTGGTCCAAACTCAGCATCAGACTGCAACCCTGATATTCAGGGTTTTTACAGAGATCATCAGGAGAAGTTGTTGGGGTAAGCTACAATCCACTGTGGTATCTTCTGAAAAAGGACGAAGGTAAAGGTGACAAGGCTGCTGTGGAGGGAGGCCACCGGCCCCGTTACTCCACAGAGTCCTTCCTCCCTGGCTCATGGCTGCTGCTCCTCCATCCCCCAAGTCATCTCAGATTCTGGGAAAGGATTCATCTGCAAACACTGTGACAAGGACTAGAACCCACAGCAGCCCTGAGCCTAGCAGGGCAGGACAGACTGTGCCCAGAGGCTGTTAACTCTCATGGCAAGGCTGTACCCCGAGCAGACGTGATCATCTCATGAGAACCAGACTTTCTCTCGGGGTGACAGCAGTAGCAACTTCTTTGAACCACGTTGATCAAAGATCAAGCAGACCTCAATCTTGACCACGACTGTTTAGTTATGGAATTTCTTGTTCTCCACCCCCAGTTCCTTCCGTAATGAGGCGTGAAGCACACGGCTGTGCTCTGAAGACGAGGCTGGGGTCACCTGACCTGTCTGCTCCTCCTAGAGCACTAAGCACACCTCTCTCACTCACATTGTCACTTATCACTTTAAACATTATGTCGGGATGGGTGGCTGACCCTTATCCGTTGTGACTCCCAGAGAAGGCATTTTTGCCCTAAAACTGCTTACACTTCTGACAGCCAAGAAACTCTTGGCTGCTGCCTGCAAACCACCAGAGTGCCCAGGGACGCTGCCTCTCAGCGTTGACATGCATATCTCCCTCCATTCTGGATGCTGCTTCAGGCAGTCCTGGCAAGCACTGTGCTTGGCTTCAGGGTCCCACCCACTGGCATGAAACTGCCCCTGCAGCTGGACAGCTGGCACAGTGTCCATGCTCAGCCCATTGCTTCCACACATTTCCAAGGTCACTGAACATAATCATAGGAAAGGGAAGAAGGAAGCCGTCCAGTAACAGCCCATGGACCCCCCAGCAGCTGCAGTGAAATAGAGAAAGGCAGACACGCACGTGCACACGCCCATGTTTGCGGCCTTCACCAGTCTGTTCAGATTCCACTCCTCTATCCCACTTAGTTCCAGCCACAGGGAGCAGAGCTCGGAGCCTCTTAACACCTCCAAGGGCTACTGTCCTGTGCCTGTAAAGTGCTCCCAGGGCTGGGAGCACTAGCTGAGGTAATGTCAGCCGCGCTCTGACAGACCTATGAGCCCTGAGAAGAGCCCCCCTGACCTGAACACCTGGATAGCTCCAGCTGCCTCAGTACGGGGTAAGCTGCTGTGAGGGGCAACCACCCTTCCCAGTAGCCAGGTTCCAAAAAACAGAAGGGAAACTATTTGTTTTCCTCAGGGCATCAATGCACACTTAAATTCTCATGCAGTTTTAAAACTCAATTATTTTAACTGTAGTTGCAGCTTTCGGCCCAGCACAGTTGCTGAAAACAAGGCGCTGTTTCCAGACAACCAGACGTGCTGGTGCATGCCCAAGTGTGATTGTGAGGAGCTGATTCTAAGCATGGCTTGTAGCTTGAAAACTTGAATAAAATTAAAATGTTGAGTACCTAGAATTAAAAAACAAAAACACCCCGAGAACCACTCTTCAGAGTGCACCTTACTCTGCCAAGAAGTGTTGAGCAAACCCAGAGACACTGCTTAAAAGCCAAAGGCCTTCTTACTGCAAGTCCACAGACTTGTTCTAGAAATTCCTCTAAATTCAAATTACTAGACAGAATACAGAACTGAAAATTTGATCTAAAAAAAAAAAATCAGTCTAAAAACAAAAATCAAAACAAAACAAAACCGTAGACAAATATGTACCAAAATGGGTCTAGGTGAAAACTGGGCCTTCTAAGAGGCACCCCATCACAAGGGAGTGTCTGTCTTTTCATGAATATCAAATGTCTTATGGATCCTATTTATGGGTTTGTTTCATCTAAAGCCCCAGGACAAACTTGGCTTCTGTCTAGTCTGTTGAGGAATTGAGTCTACAGCAGGAGAGCTGCTCACTCCCACAGCTGCATGGGAAAGGCAGGGTAGTGGCCTGGCTGCTCAGGGCAACGAGGCTGCACACAAGACTCATCTAGCCAGGTCCCTTTATCAAGGACTTGCCCATTCCGGTCCACAACCACATCCTACACCCACAGGGAGAAAGTCTCACCAGCTACAGAAGGTCCAACTCATGAAAAGAAGGAAGCGTGATTGGCATTACTGTCCTGTGTCCCTGCTCAAGACCCTCCAAACCCCTCAGCATACCTCTCTCTCCTCTCCCCCGTCTCTCCGTGTTTTGAGACAGTGTTTCTCTGTGTAGCCCTGGCTGTCCTGGAATTCCCTGTGTAGACCAGGCTGGTCTTGAACTCAGAGATCCATGTGCTTCTGCCTCCCAAGTGCTGGAATTAAAGGTGTGCACCACCACACAAGTCCATCCTACTCTCTTAACGGCCGAGTCACAGGCAGAAGGGTCTCCACTCACCTCTTCCTGACCTCGTGAGTGCTGCTTCCACACTGACCACGGTGCCTGGAGGCCCCACTGGCCCAGAAGGGCCTAACTGCAAGGGGCTCATGGTGGATTTGACAGAGAGGGACAATACAGTTACAAGCCAGGCTGGGGGCTAGGCTAGCCTTTCACGCCTTCCTGGGCATCTCTGTCTCCCTTTTAATCAAATACCTGGTTTAGTTTTTATTGTTCTTAATTATATTTCTATTACTTTAGAAATTAATGATTCTTGGGATCAGCATGAGGATGCATGTACCCAACACACACACACACACACACACACACACACACACACACACACACACACACAGCTGAGATGATGCTACCAGTGCATTCACACACACACACACACACACACACACACACACACACACACACACACACCCCTAAACATTTGTTTTTCTATCATGCTGGCAATGGCTTTTCTGGATCAGATAGAAAGGAAATGGTTTCTCCCTTTTTTCAGGCATTGGCATTTTAACGCTGGAAGTACGTTTTAAGCAGTTTTTACTTTCCGTTTTACAAGCTGAACCCAAATTTCTTTCTGTAGAAAATTAGAAAACATACTATAAGGCAATGGGAAGGATTCTTACATAGAAATTGGCACAAATAAGCATACTATATGTAATGTGACCAAGGCCCCCGTTCCGGCTGCTCCGGGCACCGAGAAATGGTCCTTGGGACTGCACTGCAGGTGTCTGCATGCCCTGGGCTCTCATTTGAGGGGGGGGGTATCTCACTGCTGCACTTTCTACTCTCCAGCAGTGCCATGTCAGCTGACGTAGCTGAAAGGCCAGTGTCTTCTGATCCACACGAGCTGGCAGAGCTGAGTCCCTAGTCTCTGTATTTTCTGCTGCTGTCCGGTTACCTTGGTTCCCATTCTATGCCAAAGACTGTTCCACAAAGTTTCTGAGGCAGATGTTAGCCCCACTTACAGATAAAACAAAGGCACACAGAAGGTCACAAGTGTAGAGGCCATGACATGGAGTTAGTCACAAGGGACAGCAGTGCCTCAGAGTCCTGGGATGGGCCAGGAGGTGTACCACAGCCCAGTGCTACCCTTTAACATGCTCCTGGCTGGAATGATGAAACCCATGAATAGAACTTAGATTGAGGGGGTTGGAGAGATGGCTCAGTGGTTAAGAGCACTGACTGTTCTTCTAGAGGATCTGGGTTCAATCCCAAGCACCAACATGGTGGCTCAAAATTATAACTCCAGTTCCAGGGGTTCCAACACCCTCATACAGACATATATGCATACAAAAGACCAGTTTATATAAAGTAAAAAAATTAAAAATAATTTAGGTTGAAAAAATTACAATGCAAACATGCTCAGAATTACTTCAAGTATCAATTTCAGCACAAAACACTTTGATGTTCCCTGAATCTGCATATAAGAAACACTATGGGCTCATCTCCACCAGGGCCCACACAGGGCACTGACATCTCTCATATACCCCTGTGTCTTTGCACTGTCTCTGCAGGGCTGAGATGAGGGAGAAATCATGCCTGCGATAACTGTACTAGCTGTACTAGCAATTTCATAGGCTATGTAGATGGTACTGCCACTCAGTTACAGAAGATTTATGGCCTAAACACAGAATAGGCATGTGCAATACGCAGCTGCCACAAAAGAATGTGGTTATCCACAAGCTCAGAGCACCACAACAAAGAGAGAGCCAGTCAGCAAAACAGCAGCTGCTCAATGTCAGCAGAGAAGCCCCTAGAGGAACAACTGCACACTGGAACATCCGGGCACTCATTTCAGGTCCCTGTGGAAAGGTACCAGTTTTCTGGTTGTTTTGTTGTTTTTTGTTTTTTTGAGACAGGGTCTTGCTATGTACCTAAGGTTGACCTGGAACTTGCTCTGTAGCTCAGGTTGGCCTCAAACTTACGGTCCTCTGGCTTCATTGTCCTGAGTAACCAGATTACAGGCATGGTCCCCACACCCAGCTTTGATGCTAATAATTGTTTTAAAGACAAGAGCCTCACTCCGTAGCCCAGACCGACCGGAAACACTATGTGAAGGGTAGCACCAGACTCTTGGCAATCCTCTGGCCTCAGCCTTGTGAAGGCTGGGTTACAGGTACAAGCTACCTGGGCTGACTCTGGCACAACAAAGTTTAATACTTAATGCCCAATATTTCCCCTGAAAGATAAAGGAACAGCAAAACTTTGAGACACTGAAGTATACACATGCTTAATATTTTCTAAAAATCTTGGATTTCAGATAGCAGTAGCCTATGTGAGCCCACGCTGGGTGCCAGACAATTGCAGTCCACCCAAGTCTTGGATCAGGACTTATTTATTAAAGGATGAATTGATATAACCCATTCATAAATACAGAATGAAGTGGCGCCATCCACCTGGGAGGGATGAGGAAGGGACTGGACCAGGTCACTGAGCTTTGGCATCAGGAAGCCTTCCATGTCCAAGAGGGCACGCTTCTCTCCCACCTAGATTCTTAAAAGGTCACGTATCCTCACAGAAGACCACACCCATCAGGCCAATCCGCTCCATCCCATTGGTCATTAGACTGAAAGGCCAAGTTCCCACAAGACGTCATGCCAAGTAGTTTTCTGTTTTCAAGTTTGTGTGATCTCTTGGACCTAGAGGAGGGCTAACAGAGCTGCTTTTGCAAGCCTGGTGCCCATGCCGCAACAGCACCATCTGAACACCTCTCTCGTTTGCCAGCGAAGGCACAGCTGAGAGCGCTCTGCCATGCAAAGTGCTTACTCAGACACCAGTATGCCGTTGCCAGTCCTCACAGCAGCACTACAGACACTTGTCACAAAGGCCAGAGAAGAAAGCTTGCTTTCAAAGTGTTTAAGATCGTAGTGTCTCACAACTTTGCTTTCTGTTATGTTTTCCTGCTGGGGTTGAACCTGCCAGTTGGCTGCACCCACAGCCCCTTCCCACTTACCAACACTGACTGGTACAAAAAAGGTGCCAATAACAGAAACATCTGTGTTCTCATCAGTCTGTGTGCTGACACAAGCTAGAGTCATCTGAGAGGAGGGGCCTCCATTGAGAGAATGCCTCCATAATATGGGCTATAGACAAGCCTGTAGGACATTTTTTTAATCAGTGATTGATGGGGAAGGCCCAGCCCATGGTGAATGGTACCATCTCTGGAAAGCAGGATGCAGGATGCACAAGCCATGAGGAGCAAGCCAGTAAGCAGCACCCCTCCATGGCCTCTGCATCAGCTCCTGTCTGTAGGTTCCTACCCTGTTTGAGTTCCTGTCCTGACTCCCTTCAGTGACGGACTGCAATGTGTGTATCCAGCCACACAAACCCTTTCCTCCCCAAGTGACTTTGTTCGTGGAGTTTAATCACAGCATCAGTAACAAAGCTCCCAAGGTTCAAGTGTACCTTCATCTGCTTCCCTCGCAGAGAGCCGCTGTCCTAACTGAGGGTGTTTTTACACTATCTTACTTGGCAGGGTTTCTACACCATATAATGCTACTACTCTCCATGGTTTAAATTTTATATAACTACTCTATGCACGCTATGTCTTCTGACATCTGCTCTTTGCATTCAACATAAATGGTTTTGTAAAGTATTTAAAACCTTTTCCTAAGGGCTGTACTGTCAGGTAGTTTTGTACATATTCAGGTTTTTTTGTTATATGAGATCCATTTCTTATGGTCCTTAGAATCTCACAACTAATGATGTCCCAAACCCCACATCTAGGAATCTAGTTAAATCCTAGCTCAAGCTGCTAATGAAAGAATAAAATATGCACTAATGGGGTATGGCTAAGGAAACTATTCGAATCCATATCATGGTACACAATGAAACAGTACAAAAGAGGGGACATTTAAAACAGAGCCAACAATGTGTCTCAGTGGGTGTAGGTGCTTGCTGTCAAGTCTGATGACCTGGTTCCATCCCTGAAACTCACATTTTACAAGGTGAGACCTGAGTCCTGCAGTCTGTTCTCTGACCTCCACATATGTACTCTGTGATATGTCCCTAACCCCCCAAGATAATATGTCTACAAATTCTTTGCAATGCATGCTCCCTTCCAAAAGTTGAGGTCTGATTTTTACATCCCTTGTCTTGAGGTTTTTCTTCCGAGAAAGAGAATCTGGTGCAGGTGCTGCCTCCTGACCCCTGAGGCTAGCTTCCACAGCCTCTTCAGGAGAGAAGCTAACCACGTGAGGCCTATGGACACCGGTAATGACTGCACTATAAAATCAGCCCTACTGAGTTACTGCGCAGCTCCCAATGGTACTACTTAATAGGAAGATTTTAAAACTCCACTGAGCTTGGGGCTCTGAACCTGAAGTTGATACAAGAGACAAAACCAACAATGCTAATGCGGGCATGTCTCCGTTACTCACAGAGCGAACAAAGCCGGCATGTCTCTCTGTGGCTGTGGCTGTCTAGGAGTTACTGGAAGGAGTGGTAAGAGGCCAGGACCCTTTCAAGATTTTGCTTTAGATGCTAAAGCACCACCTCAAAGGCTAAAGCACGAATGTTCCACAATCATCCAGAGGTCTATAAATATTTTAAATAAGACACACCCTGCAGGGAGCAAAGCAAGCCTGAATGAGTGAAGTCCTGAGTGAATGTGTGTTGACATAAGCTCAACCATGTCAATGACCTCATAGCCTCAGACTCAGAAGGATGGCAAAGCCTTTCTTGGGACCAAGTGTTGATAGTGTGTGCAGTAAATGTCCACCATACCCTTTTCCCTCTGCCCCATAGTTACTGCCTAAAGATGCCCCCCTCTCCAACCCTGGAGACTACTGCTACTAAGATTGGCTAAACCTGCCTAGTGTCCAGTGGTATGCAATGACCCATCTCTCTATTCAACTTTGTCATAAACACCCGAGCTTCCAGGAATGTATTTTCTCCAGCTAAGAACCCCCAGACCACCGACCCTAGCTTTCTGTGGCATCTGTCTGTCTTTCCTTCATTCCACCCCAGCCAGGTCTGTCCCTGGGGCTGTGTATTCCAAAAACAACTGAATCTCAACTCTTGTACAAGAGAAGGACAAAATGACTTTAATTTTAGACACGCTGTGAACAAGTTCCTGGCTGACTGCTGATTAAAAGAGGGAAACTGAGGGTGGAGCGGGCAATTAAAGGGAGGCATAATGCTGGTACAAGACAGACAGATGGCAGTCTGTCAGAGACAGAAGACAAAGCACACCTGACCTATCTGAAGCTTCTAGAATGTGGGGACAAAGAACCTGAGAACCTGGAGGCCTCTGAGGCTGGAACTGCCTCATGGGCTGTGACTGTGAGCTTTGTCTAGGGAGAGGACTGGCTGAGGAGGCACTCCCCAAGACTGGAAGTGAAGGTGGGAAGTGGGTGGGGCAGGGCACAAAAGACTGGGTTCCTTTCTTGAGAGTTCAAACTTCATTTATGGAGACATTACTAGTTTCTTGACTTTGTAAAAGTCGGGTTTGAAGTGGTTCCTCAAGATATGAGTTAGAACGAGGTTCACCTGAACATCCAACCTCATGCTCACCAGGTGGCTTTCTCAGAAACACACTCAAGGAAACCATCATGGTTCATCATCAGTGTTAAGAAACACCGAGAAGGCATAACACCTATCTTTGTAAAAATGTAGAAGAGGAAATGAAGAATGTCCCTAGTTTGTGTAGAGAAAAGGGGCTGGCTAAAGAAACCCACCCTGACCCTGGAGCCCAGAACTAGGGAAAGACGGCTCAGATCAGGGCAGAAAAAAACAGTTTGGCTCAGTCAGATCAGAGCCATCTCTGCCCCTGGTCAACTGACTTGTGAAACCAACCAATCACAAAGCAGGACAATAGAACCCTGGGCCCCTGGTTGACTCCACCCCCAAGACAGCCTATGTAAACCGCCCTGCTGGTAAGTTAAAAAAAAAAAAAAAAAGCTGTTCTCTACACCTGGACTCCTCCTTCCCAAATAAATCTCTTTCTCAAAAGAGTTTTGGATGTGAAGATCTTCATTTACTGGCATAGAGAAGACCCTTGATGAGACATCCCTCACTGGATAGAGCAAGGAGGAGCTGAAAGAGCTGAAAAAGTAACACTTTTCTCCTAAGCCGAGGAGATTGCTACATTTTTGCAATATCTTAGACAGGAGAAGCAGAGCTCTGCTAGAAAGCTCCTTAAGTGGGGGCTGAGCAAAGCTCAGTTGTAGCAGCTCTCCAGGAGAGGAGCAGGATTGCTATATCCTGTGGGGAGACCATCCCCCATCACATCAGGTATACCTTGACAGTCAGGATACCCTTCCCTGCTGAAGCAGTTCCAGGCCTGACTTTTCCAAGAAGTCAGAAAAATTTCCTCTCCAGGGTTGGGCTGCTTCTTTGCAGCCCCAGCCATCAGAGCTGTGCTAAACAGCTCCAGGTGTCCAGGACACCTCCAGGGCAGAGCTGTCCTGAGCAGTTCAAGATGTTTCCTGACTTCCCAGGTAGAACTAGGAAAAAAAAAAAAAACATCCTGAGTAAGATACCCCAGACCAATAAAGACAAACATGGTATGTACTCATAAGTAGATATTAGCTGTAAAATTAAAGGATAACTATATGCTACAATCCACAGACCCACAGAGACTAGTTAATAAGGAGGGTTCATGGGGGTGGGGAAACACAGATCTCCCTGGGATGGGAAAATATAGTTTAGGAATGGACTGAGGGCAGGTGGGGATGGGAACATGAGTGATCAGGTTGGGGGGATAGGGGAGGCGGGGGGGGGGGAGAATATTGAGGGGAACTGCTGGGGGTCATTTTGGGGTTGGGTGGAAACCTGGCACAGGGGAATCTCCCAGGAATCTATAAGGAGAACCCCAGCTTAGACCCCTAGCAATAGTGGATAAGTAGGCTGAACTGGCCTTCTCCTGTTTCCAAACTGGTCCCTGGCCTAATTGTCATCATAGAGGCGACATTCAGCAACTTATGGAGGCAGATGCAGAGACCCACAGCCAAACATTAGGTGGACTTGGGAATCCTGTGGAGGAGGAGAAAGGAGTGCAGGAGCCAGAGGAATCAAGGATACCATGGGAAGGCTCACACGATCCACTAGCCTGGCCTCAGAGGGGCTCAGACACTGTTCTGACAGCCAGGGAGCCTGCATCGGACTAATCTAGGCACTCTGCATATAGGCTACAGTTGTGTAGCTTGGTCCTCTTGTGGGACTCCTAACATGGAAGAGAGGCTGTCTCTGACTCTTCTACTGGTTTTGGGACCCTACTCCTCACACTGGGTCACCTTGCCCAGCCTTAACACAGGGGAGGTGCTTAGTCTTGAGCCCTCACAGTTCAAGTCGCCTTCAGCACCACAGTCTTCCATGATCTTCCTGCTAGTATTGCCCTTTAAGGTCCACTTAAAAGTATTCAGCTGCTTTTCTAATTCAAAGTCCCAAAGTCCACATTCCAGCAACAAGAACATGGCCTGGCCTATCAGAGCAGGACCCCAGTTCTGGTACCAATTCTGTCTTAGGGTTTCTATTGCTTGAAGAGACATCATGACCACACAATTCTTATTAAGGAAAACATTTAATTAGAGCTGGCTTACAATTCAGAGACTAAGGTTTAGTCTGTTATCGTTTTGGCAGGAAGCATGGCAACACACAGAGACAGTGAGTCACTAGGCCAGGTTTGAGCTTCTGAAACCTCAAAGCCCATCCCCAGTGACATACTTTCTCCAAAAAGGCTCCGCCTCCGCCTCCTAATGGATCTGGGAGGGCCATTTTTATTCATATCATCACTATCATCACCATAGGTGGTCAAGGATTCAGCCCAGGTGCTTTGCCCCTGAGCTTTGTGCCCAGCCATCTTGTTTTTAAAATGACTTATTACTTAGCTTTGGCAGTCCACCAGTTAGCTGAAAAGCCTGAGGTAGGGAGTGACCTGGGCTTAGCCAGTGACAGTGGGCCCGGAGGCTTTTTTCTGATCTTGTTAGTGGTAACTAAAGCTTGAAAGTTCAGGTAGTTGAAGTTGCTCATAGACAATTGCTGTGATGCAATACCCCTGCAAATGCTGCTAAAGGGAGTGGAATAAAGTGTTTTGAATAAAAATGGCTCCTATAGGCCCAAGGGAGCAGCACCATTAGGAGGCATGGCCTTGCTGTAGTAGGTGAGGCCTTGTTGGAGGAAATATGTCACTGGGGATGGGCTTGGAGGTTGTAGAAGCTCAAGCCAGGCCTAGTGACTCACTGTCTCTTCCTGCTGCTTAAAGATCCAGATGTAGAACTCTTAGCTACCTCTCCAGCACCCTGCTGCCTGTGTGCTGCCATGTTTCCTGCCATGACAATAATGGACTAAACCTCTGAACTGTAAGCCAGCTCCAATGAAATGTTTTCCTTTGTAAGAGTTGCTGTGGTCATGGTGTCTCTTCACAGCAATGGAAACCCTCACTAAGTACCCCCTAAGATCAAGGGCCTCCTGTCTGGCAAACCTGATTCTTTATAGGCTTGGTTGGTAAATTCTTACAGGTGCTGGTGGCAAATGCATGTAATCCTAGCACCAGGGAGGTTGAGAAGCAGGAAGGAACCAAAACAGAACAAAGATCTCACAAGTAAGTAATCTAACTCAAGCATCAACAGAAACAGATTCAGAATAAATTTCTTTATCACAACTATTCACACTTAAAGCGTTCACTGTGTAAGATATATAGTTAATAATTTCATTATTTATTTACTTAATTGCAGTGCCAGGCATAGAACTTGGGACAGCCTGCACGCTAGGCAAGTACTCTACAATGGAGCTACATAACCTACAATCAACCTTAAGTTTTCAACTCCATTAAGGAATTACTAAAACTACCATGACTCTATACCATGAAAAGGGAAGTTTATAATCACCATGTGCAAATGTTGGTGCTGTGCTTTTTGTTGCTATACAACACTGAAAGCCCCACTCCATTTTCACTAGAAAAGGAAGATAAAGAGAACCTGTTGCATAACGTTTAAAAACATGTTCTTCCCAGGAAGATGGCAGCTGAGTAAGAGCCTTGGTGACAGTCTCCCACTGGCACACCAGGGCACAGTGATTCCCATGCCTGAGTGCTAAGGAAATCAGTGGACTAGTTTTGAAACAGCTATTCACAATCAAGGCTTGTTTCTTTCAAGTTTCATGGAAAAACAAAACAAAACAAAACCACAAATCAAGACTAGCAGATAAGACCCCAAAGTAGTAAGCAAGGAACCAAACCATTAGTCACTTGGCAGAACTCCAAATCTCTATCAAACTAAATGGTCTTTACAAAAAACTAAGTTCAACTGTTTGAGCACATGCAAACTGAAAGTAAAGAAAGAAGACAGAATCCCCTGAAAAAAGGAATTTAAAAGAGAGGGTAACCTCATAGGTAAAATATGTGTTAAACAAAAGCAGTACAAATGAGTATGACCATTATACAATGATAGGAGATTCGGTCCAGTATGAAGAAGTGGAGGTAAGTTTTCAACAACATTAGCTGACAACTTTAGTGTTCCACTGTCAGCAACATACAGGTGTCTGGGTCTCAATCCAGAGGAAAGCAAGCAAGCACGTCAAAGAGGTAGCTGCATGCCCATCTTGACTGCAGCTATCAATCACCAGAAATGCAAACAACCTAACTGTACCCACTAATGACAAAGACAATATGGTGGGTACACACAACAGAATGCCACTGATGATAAAAGACATCCCTACCATCCTGTGACACAGATGGACTGAGGATCATGTCAGGTGAAATAAATCAGAAACGGAAAAAGCAGCACACAAGCATGCACACATGCATGCAATCCTGGCTATGGTATGGTAGACCACATGAGACAATTTGGAAAAACAGGCAGACTTTGTAACAAAAAGAAAAAAGGGAAAACAAAACAAAGGTTACTGCTTTTGCCAAGTGCTGAATTTTGGATCAGAGCATTGACTGCCATAGCATGCAACCACCTACAACCCCAGCTCAAGGAGATCCAATGCCCCCTTCTGGCCTCCACGGGCATCTGCATTTTCAGTGAACACATAATTAAAAAGAAATAATTTTTAAAAATGTTGATACTCTGGTTATTGGCATGAGGACAGAAGGGTTCTGGGAAAGTGGAGGGCAGTAAGACCCCATTGGAGGAACCAGAGGCTCGCTAGTTTCACTGGAGCTTGACCATGGAGAGAAATGAAATGGAGAAATGGCCAGCAGGTTGACTCAGTGAGTAGGGCTTGTCAAATTTTTCTTTTTCTTTTCTTTTTTTTTCCAGAGTTAGTTTATGAAAAATTATTCAAAGAGCAAAATGATTGGACAGCCACCTAAAACATGACTTGAGTTTTTTCTAAAGTGTGAAAATGACATTAGGGTTATGGTTTTGAAAAGTCTTCATGTATATTCACAAAGTCCACAAAAATCAAAGTGCAAACCTTCACAGGAGTCTCTCAAAGGGCAAAGTTTCAAGGCACAAATGAATTAAAAAATTCACATTTGTCTTCTTCCTCTCTCTCATTACACCGTCACTAATTGGGGTGACAGCTTTGCCAAGGTCAGCTTTGATGCTTCAGGACATTTCATGGCTAACCCTGGACAAGTGCCTAGAACACAAGTGTCATGCTGACCTATGCAGAGTACACCACATGACGGGGCCTCTCCGCTATTCTCTGGAACATCTCAGTTTCAGTTTGGAACTTCCTACTGACTTCCCCTTATTCTCTTGACAGCCAATGGACTATCAGATCAAACAAGTGAAGTCAAGTCCCCACCACACCAAGGGTCCACTCTGCTGAGACTGCTCTCATGCCTCTGCAGGTGGGGTGTCAGGTCTGTTTTCAGGAGGCTTCCACGCAGTGACCATCACCAGGCCACATATCTGAACCCCTGAAGGGAAACAAATCCCTTAGTTGCCAAATGCTGTCAATTGTACTTTCTTCACATATCCACTTATGATCGCCATGCTGAACACACACCTATGCAAAGACCGCCGAGGAGGAGATGGCCCCTCGGCCACTGTATGAGCGGGAGTCGGGGGCAGTGCTCCTCCACTTCAGACACAGTGTTTGAATGCTGTGCTTTTTCCCACTCAGATTTAATTTGTCTCAGTTGGCACCAGGGTTGGTATTTCTAACCATTTATGGCTGAGCTTGAGAGCTGCTGCTCTGAAGATGGGAATGCAGTCTGGGCTGGTGAGAAGGCTCAAGAGTCAAGCCTGCTGGGGTGATCTGAATAAGAATGGCCCCCAAAGGCTCAAATATTTGAATAATGAGTCATCAGGGAGTAGCACTATTTAAGAAGGACTAGGAGGCAAGGCCTTGCTGGAGGAAGTGTCCCTGGGGGTGGGCTTGGAGGTTTCAAAAGCTCACACCTGGCTCAGCATGGATCTCCCTCTCCCTCTCTCTATTTTTTGATCAGGATATAGCTCTCAGCTACTTCTCCAGCACCACATTTGCCTACTGGCATGCTCTCTGCCATGATGATAATGGACTAAGCCTTTGAGACTGTAAGCAAGCCCTCAATAAATTTTCTTTTATAAGAGTTGGTTTGATGTCTCTTCATAGCAATAAAGTGGTGACTAAGACAAGAGCTTACTGCTCTTTCCGAGGACTCAAGTTCAGTTCCTAAATCCCACATTGGGTGGCTCACAACCACCTGTAACTCTAGGTCTCCCTTTCTGGCCTCCATGGGTATCTGCATACATGTGGCACAGACATGTAAGTAAGCAAGTGAACAAGTAAGTAAGTAAACAAGCAAACAAGTAAGTAAGCAAGCAAGCAAGCAGGTAAGCAGGTAAGCAAGCAAGAAGCAAGGAAGGAAGGAAGGAAGCAAGGAAGGAAGGAAGGAAGGAAGCAAGCAAGCAAGTAAAAGACCAACACAAGCTGTAAAGTTTATGTTACAAATTAAAAAGCTATGGGTAACCTAACCATTTCCAGGACTGAAGGAGCCGCTGATCCACAAGAACCCTTTTTAGTAAGTGGCCCACTGGAAGTGAAAACTGCCTATCTTCAGTGCTGCCACGGCCCAGTGACCTCTGCCTTGCAGACAATGAGCACAGTAAGAGGGAGTCTCTGCCTTCTCCAGCCCAGTTCCTTTTCCTCTCTCACATAGCTCTGCCTGTCGGGCCTCTCGAGTCTGCTGTGAACTCACAGTGCTCAATCTTAATTTCTCCCTTTGAAATGATCTCCAAACGTGGGGGTGAAGTGTCTGCTCACTGACCTAAACAATAAAACATCTGAGCTCGAAACACCAGCCTGCAGCCCCTACTCCCACCTGCTATACCCAGTCAGTCAGCAGAAGGCCTGTGCAGACTCCTCACCACTGTTCTGGCCTACAGCCGTTTGCGCTCCCTCAACGCGTTCCTAATCATGAGCCTTGCTCCTTGAAATGTCAATCAAATCATGGGATTGCCCACCTTTGAGTTTTCCAAGGCTTCTGGCTGCGTTATAATCAATTTCAAACTCCAGGGAGACTTCAGCAACTCTCTGAGGCAGTTGTCCTCCTTAAGACAGCCGCAGGACCAGCCTTTTTCCTCTTGCCCTTTCTACCTTCTTACAAAGCAGAGATGTTGTCCTGCCAAGAAGCTGCTAGGTATGCAGCCTGATCCTGAGAAGAAGCAAGATTCAGGGTTGCTTCTACACAGAATCTAATCACAGCAACTCCCATAAACCCAAGACCTCTGTGCTCTCTGACTACACTTTGGTGACTCCTGGCACCCAGGGCTAAGGCAGCCCATACACTTCTTCTATGCAGAATGCTTGGTTATCACTGACTGTTCCAACAGAAATTCGTGCCAGATCCTGCACAGGGCCCTGGGATGTGGTGGTGACTGAAATCAGCACTGCCCCTTCAGGCACTGGCTGTATAGCTGGAGTAACAGGAAGAAAGCATCATGTAGACATAGAATGCTAAACCACTGGGTCCCCAAAATCTGTGAGATCAAGGACTATTCATTAAGGAGTGAGGCCTGAGCATTCAGTGTTCAGCACTTTGATGGATGAACAACAGGCAGGCAAAGGCAGACACAAGAGGGGACATGTATCAAGAACAGTCTGGTGCAAAGGCCCTGAGGCAGGGGAGCCAGTGGAGACTGGAGAAGGAGGAGGGACAGAACCATATGAGTTCTTGCTTGGTCAGTGCTGAGTGCTAGGGTCCTTACATGCCACCTCACCTACCCTGAAGCCTGTGCAGCCAAATGTGAGGGGAGACTACATATCATCCATGTCCAACGAAAAACAAAGTGATTATTTTTCTCTTTTTATTTTCTCTGAAGGACAACATGAAATACATACCATGGGTGGACACTAAAAACAGTGAGGAGAGCAAGCAACCAAACCAGTTTCCTAGAGGCCACAGGCCAGTCCCAGAGCACCCAACACAGTGTTGTTTTCTTTTTCATCCTCTCCACCCTCTCTTCCCCTCTCTCCCCTTCTTGGGAAAGTAGCAAGGAAACTCTATTCAAAGCAAAGGTTATAAAATAGTGTCCAGTAAGAGTTGGGGAGGGGAATGTGTGATTTGAATGTAGTGCATGAAAAAATTTTCAGCAACAAGAAAAAAAAAAACCAACAAAACAAAAAGAACTGCTCACACTATCCCCTTGGTGAGCAGCGCCTGCGTCCTGACCTCCTAGAAGGAAGCCTCACACAATGCCTGGGGCTCTAAGGACTCTCACTCACATGGCCACCACCAATCTTGACTGTGTGCCGCCCTCTCTGATCTGCACAAAACAGAACAGAAAGGTAAGGGGACAGTGAGCCACACGAATGAGCAGTCATGTGATAAGCACAGGCCACGAGGGTCTGAGCTCCCAGTTTTCAAATACTGTGCTCACAAATTTAAGCTGGAAAAAAAAAATCCCAAACCTAAAGTAGAGCACTTTTAAAACTGTGTACATGTTTATGGTTGACTCCATGTTTTGAGCCACTGTGGAATGGTTAAATCATGCCCCACCTCACACATTTATTTTCTATGGTGAGACCTCACAATCTATTCTTTTAGCAGTTTTCAAGTATGAAACATTGTTATTGGGCTGGCAAGATGGCTCAGCTGGGAAAGGTGCTTGCTGCCAAGCCTGACAGCCTAAGTTCCATCCCCAGGACATGGAGGACAGAGAGAACTCACTCCTATAAGGTGTTCTCTGACCTCCACACAACCCATGGACACACACACATAAAACAAAATACCTCAAGTAATGATGTTAACTACTTACTATATCTTACAAAATTTCCACACAAACCATGAATTACCTTTACAACCAGAAAAGGGGAGGGGTAGAGAGAGGCACAGCTAAACCAGCTACTACCACAACAAAGGAACCCACTTACAACAAGCTTACAGTGGTGATGTGCATAGTAGTCCTGGTCGCATAATCAACATGCCAGGTGCAGTTCAGGTTCCTAATTACAATGCTAGTGTATTACAGACAGACATGGAAAGGAAAGCCAGGGCATTACATCATCCTAACTGCCGAGTATGAGAGTGCACAGTGGGTCAGACTCACTGAAAGATACCACAGCAAAAAGAGCCCTCATCTTATGAGGAAAAGAGACCCTGAAAAGTTAACTGAGTTGCCATGACCCGTTTCTAGCCTCCTATGTTTTGACAGCTAATCTATAATTGTTTTGCCCCCTATTTCCTGTATATGAAAACATAACCAAACAGCAGACACCCTTCCACGTCACTGCCAATACTCCTTGGAGGAAAATGCTCACTTCTGCCTCAGAGTACCTGCAACACAGCGTTGATGCTAGCTGTTTCTTCTGCCTGGAAGTTCTTTCCTCTGTTATGGATAGGACTGGCTCTCTCCAGTCTTCAAGTCTCAGCTTAAACCGGCCCACCTTGAACAGGTCTACCCACACCAAAGAACCTGAAGCAGACCTGTGGTCAGTCTCTACCCCATCCATCACCTATTTATGTATGGATTTTTAACCTGTTTACCTCTTATCACCATCTCAAACTATCTGCAATTCATTTCTTCCTTATACCTTCTCCCCTCCCTTGATGGAACACTCAAGAACAAACTCAGATCTGTTTTATTTACTAAATGCCTTGTGCCTGAACTAGCACCAAGCCAAGTGGGTAATCCAAACATCCATCTGGGTTAGTAGATGGGCATGCAGTGTATGATTATTCCACTCTACAATCTGAGGGAAAATCTACAGACATTCCACGTTACCAGCAATCTTCGAATGCAAGCACATAAACATGAATGCAATTAATAGCAGGAAAAATCAAACAGGTTGAGTCTGAACTGGCTTTTCAGAGAAGTGAGGGAAACTCTTTCCCAGATCAAATCTCTCTCTACAACCCCACCACCACTTTTAAAGTTCTGTTTCACTTTAAAAAAAAATCATTTTAGTTATGTGTGTATGTGTGTGTGTGTGTATGCACTCCGGTGTAAGTGCCTGCTGAAGCTAAAAGGATTGTATCCCCTGGCCGTGGCATATAGGTGGGTGTGAGTCACCTGATGTGGGCACTAAACACTCAAATCAGGTTCTCCCTTGATAGGAGCAACAAAAGCTCTTAACTGCTAAGCCAACTCCTATAAACATAATAAATAAAATAATAAACAAAAGTAAACAAATGGAGAGAAGGGAAAAGACCTGAGGCCAATCGTTGGCCTTCACACCACATGCAGGTGAATGGTGAATACACCTGCACACACACACACACACACACACACACACACACACACACACACACACATTTTCCTTCCCCCTAAAATAAGCTAACAGGAAAGAGGCATTCACCTAACAGCCCTGTAATGTATATAAAACTCTCAACTACCCAGTGGTAATTACCATTATACTTGCTGACAATAATTTATCAACCCAGTTGATAAATATTACTATACTTGGGGGCATCTTTCTAGTCTTTTTCTCCCCCATGAAGTTTTCTGTAATTTGGTTACATATATTGGAATTCAGCACAGTCATTGCTATTGCTATGTCTCACTAGACATCAGGAGGAAAGGCAGAGCTAATGAGAACAAAGCAGAGTGTGAGGATGAACTACACAGGACTCCGGGACCAAGTGGGTGGGCTAAGACTCTAATCCCAGTATCCACAGGGTTGAGGCAGGAGGATATCAAGACCAGTCTGCATCACATAGTGAATTTGAGAAAGGCCTAACCTACATCGTATGACATGGTTAAACAAAGAAATAAATAGCAACGACACAACTCCATGAAGTTGCACAATAATGTGAATGCACATAATAGCAGGAACTGTAAAGTGGCAAAAATCAGAAATTTTATCTCATCCATATTTTACCATGAGAATATTAAATATAAAACATTTTAGGGAGTCAAGATGTGGTCTACTTTGTGCCCTGAGCACTCAGAATGTGTAAGAGCAGACTATGTGCAACCTTTTCCAGTTTCTGACTCGGTGTCATGGGCCACAAGAATATGAAACAGGAGTCCAGCTGTATATAATAAGCTATAGCTTGATCAACCAAGGAGTCCTTCAAGAGGAAAGCCATTTATCAAGGAATATTTGGTGTTATTCAGCTTTCAATATGTATCAACTGTATTCTGCTATGAATACATATGTGCCCATATACTATTAGGCCATACGGCAAACAGTTAAGCTTTTCAGATCTACTGCTTATCCACTAGGTAACACCCCTGCAGGGCCTAGGAGACAGGTGGGCTGTAGATGTACAGCTTTGCTTCTTGTGTAAATGAAGCTCAGACCATCCCTTTCCTTTAGGCCTAGTAGCCCTGCAGAGATATTGCTTCAGGACAATAGAGCTTTTTGCATAACCAGATGCAGTAAAGACCAGAGCAGGATTCCTGGTCATAGCAGAGTCGAGTGGCTGGGGGATGGGGGGAGAGAACAAGGCAGAGTTTCTGTAGATGGTAAGGCAGGCTGGAGTAAGGAGAGGGAGGGAAGATGGAGGATGAAGGAACAGGGGACAAAGAGGAGATTAAAAGCATAAGGGCTTAGTTACTACTAGGCTATGAGAGGACAGAAAAAGAAGGGACAGAGAGGAATTGAGTGTCAGGATGGAACTGAAGCTGTGTAGACAGAATTTTGTCATAGAGAAATAAAGTAAATGGACAAAAGAACATGGTATACATAGATTCTTTTCCCTCAGATGACCCCCTGCTGGATGTAGTGTCTTCCCCAGGAATCTGGGAAGGGTTTTCTCAGGGCAGGCCCCTGGGAAAATTCTGACAAGTCAGCAATGGAAATGAAGGCAATGACCAGGTGCCCTGTAAGCTAGTGAGTGCAGAGCCCCAAGAAGGGGCTCATTTGTCCCAAACTAAAAGTGTGAGTGAAGGAAGGGCCTCATTAATTGTCTCTCTGGAAAAGGAAGATGGCAGGTTGAAGTCTGATGGCTCAAACAGTGGCATTCAGAACCAGTCAGGACAGCTCAGGGGACTTTGTTCATTACTGGACCTGCAGACTCATGACTTCACAAGCCACATGCAGGTTGAAATCCCAGTATGTTTTTGCTTTGTTTGAGACACGGACTGCACTGGTTAAGACTCTGTCAACTTGACACAGGCACCAGCCATCTGGGAGGAGTGAACTTCAACTGAGAAAGGTCTCAATCAGACTGGCCTACAGGCAGGGCTGTGGGGACCTTCTTGATCAATGATTGATATGGAGGGCACAGCCCACTGTGGACAGTGCCCTCCCTGGCAGGTATTTGTATAGTGGTATTTGCTCTGCCCATGACCTTGGGCTGTACTGCCCAAGGAGGTGTGCTTCTTGCCATCCTACATGACCTCTTAAAAGGGAGAGGGGTCACGAGTCCCTTCTTCCTGCTTCCTGGTGTGATTGGATGGCTCCCAGTCAGAACAGAGAACGACTTCAGCTGTTTACTAAGTTCTGTATTCATGAGTGTATTTCCTCAATTTATGTCCTAATAAATTCCCTAATATTCCTTAGCAGAATCCCATGGATTTCTAGCTTTAGAAATATATATATATATATATATTTTTTTTCAGTTATTCACATCTTTGCTGGACTAACACCAACAATCAAGTGAGCCATCACCTGTTAATGCCTATAATGGGCAATCCTTTACACAGGTATGGGGTTCACTTGAGAGGAACGTGTGGTTAAGCCAGGCCCTGTAGCAGCTTGAATATACTCCCTGGATAGTAGGGTTATAGCCTAGATGGAAGGAAACCCTGAATTTTTAAGATTTACCTGTCACATTAGCACTGGAGGTCAGCAGAGGCACAGAGTCGTTTCCACTTGGAGAGCCTATAAAAACAAGGAGAAGCACTAGTAAAGCGCACTGAAGATTCAACTTGGTAGGAGCCCTCTGCCCTTCAGTGAAAGGCTCCAAAGGGCATGCACACTGAAGCCAACTTCTGAGTATTTTTGTTGTGACAGGTCAGAAAAGACACTATACCATGCAAAGACAGCATGGCCAGGACTCTGAGGAAGATTGCAGAATATGTCCCTTACAGATTCCACCAGGTTGATGAGCAGTCCATTGCACATGCTTATAGTCAGGCTGTCTCCACTTCCTGTGCTGCAGGGGGAGGGGAAAGGGTCTTGCATTTTGAAGGAACTGAGAGGCCCATTTAATGCATGTATACCCACCATGCATAGACTCCACGCCTAGTCCCATACAGTGAGTCCTTAAGTTTGGGGCCTGTATGCAGATGAGGGTGAGGGGAACTCACAGCTGCAGATGGGCAAGGCCTGAGGATGGCAGTGGTATGGGGGAGGGGTGGTAATGCCATAGGAAGTTCTGCTTGTACCGCTGTTGGTATGAAACATCCTGGAGCTGTCAGTGAGTTGGAGGCTGCATTGTTAGATCTTTCACACAGAACACAACTAGCTTCCGTAACAAACACTTGCACAGCGCTCACTATGTGCCACCCTCTGGTGACGCCAGCTCTGTTCTGGGTGGTGTGGACCATCCTGGAAAGGCCCTCTTGTTCACGGGTTCCTCCTGGTCTTCTGGACACCAGCACCCCTAGTTTCATTCAGTGGAGAGATGATAATTGTAGGTCTCTCATTTTTCAGTGAAAATCTCAATAGAACTTCTCATTTTTAAGCTAGTACCTTAAGATTTGGAGGAAGGGGGAGAAGAGAATCCTGTGCTCCAGGTGAACAACTTTTAGTGGTTTACTTTGGAACTGGTTTAAAGACAACCCATGAGGGAAGGGAGTTCAGGTAATAATACTATTGTTCCTGTCACAGACCAGTCCTACTGAGGTCAGGCTGAGCCCTGCTCTAAGTCACTCCCAATGTAAAGAGACACAAAGGTGTTTTATGTTTCTGACATAACTCACTCCCAAGAAACTCCCTCACTCAAAACAGAACTCCATAACAAACCAAAGAACCTTTAAAACACAAAGACAGCAACAACAACTTTGAAATAATGACCAACTGATAAATCTATTTCTTACATGCAAATATCTTCCTCTGGATGGGACTATCATCCAGGGTGAGATGGAACTCAGACAGGTCCTGATCAATCCAGATGCACTTGGCAGGCATCAAGCAGTAGTTGACAATGTTAAGTGCTTCCTCTCAGCTCCTGGAAAGTGTACGGCAGGAGCCTTGTTCTGCAGTGACCGGAACTGAGGCCCAGCAAAATGCTCATTAGCGATGTGGATCGGGCTGATGAATTTCAAAGCCTGCATAGACCTATGTTCTCTCCATCTTCCTGGTATGACATCACCAACTGCTCCTTTCTCAACCAAGCCATCCTTTGGTTCCTCCCTCTTCTGGCTTCACTGTCCCATCTATTAGCAAGTGGTCTGTCCCACTGCCCAAGACCCCATAACAAAGATCAACCTGTCTGGACTGCTGCATAAGCATCAATCACTGTCACTCCCGAGACAGCATTTAGTGGCAAAATATTTCAATGTTTAAACAGACATTCCATGCTTTCACTCCCCTAAGGTTGTTGAAAGTGTATCTGTCATTTGCTATTAAAAAAAAAAAAAAAAGTACTAACAGCTAACAGCCTGCCATCCTGCCTCCTGAGTGCTGGGATTAAATATGTGTGCTACCAACCCAGCATCATCATCATGATAAATTATTATATTTTGCTATTTTGAGGCAGGGGTGCTCTATATAGCACTGGCTGTCCTGGTACTCACTATATAGACCAAGCTGGCCTAGAACTGCTTTTGTCTCTCAAATGCTGGGATTGAAGGTGTGTGCCACCATGCCAGGCAGAATAATATTTGAAAACCAGAAGTTCATTGACATTATTTTCTGTCTTCCACAATATTCTCATTGTGGAATGAGAACAGTAGGAGCTAACATCAGCTGATGTGGCCTGCTGATGAAATGGTAGTCTGGGCTCTGATCTGAAGTCAAATGTGTTACTTGTACTGTAAGTAAGTTAGCTTACCTGGAAGTCTCAGATTCTCAGCTGTATAATGGAGATGGTATATGAGGATCCTAGGGGTGATTTACAGTGGAGAACATGGCAGAAGATGTACCTGGCCAATATTAGCCACATTTCAGTATGACTGCTTAAAATCTCCATGTATTGTAATGCTGCTTATACCAATTACATGTTGCATGCAAAGACTAGACGAGTTATTTGGTTTTGTTTTATAGTTTTTAGAGATCCCTATGTTGCCCAAGCTGGCCTTAAACTTCCTTTGAAGTGCAGGGGTTACCAGGGGGCCTGGCCCTATTGATTACTCACTTAACAAAACCTCCTTTTAGCACAGTTTGAAGGTGACTAGTCTATAGAACTAAATTCGTTGGTTCTACTAGTTCATGACATCAGGGCATCAGAGCATTTCAAGTTTTCCAAATAGCACCAACCTCTCTAGTGAGACATTTATAAACAAAACGCAGTATCGAACAACAACAACAAAAAATGTTATGACAGCGAAAGCTACAAAAGGGCTCTCCACTCTCCTCTACTCAGTAACTCAGAGTAAACAGACGTATTTGTGCACACAAGGCAAGCAGGTGGGGGAAATGAACGAAAATTTCTCCGTAAATGAAACTAAAAATACACACAACAGATGGACAGAACTGAAAACCACAAAGCCTTTGGTCACTTAAAGCTACTGACCCTAGTTTACTATTTCCCTAGCTACTGGACTCTAGTAGGTAATAAGGGAAAACAGAATTCTCACAAACTTAGAGTTCTCAAAGTGTCCAAAGGGTCAAGGCCCCAAAGGGAAACAAAAATCCTCAACACAGAAGGCTGCCAACACATTTTGTTACGGCCTTAATGACGTCGTGGGCTCCAGACAACAGAGACCTGAAGGTTGCTGCGCAGGTGACTCGAAGCCCTAGTGGCCTCGGCCGGGCAGAAGCCTCACCTGCGCGGGGGGAACAAGGCGCGCACACCCAAGGCTCCCACCCAGCCGCACTGGCCCTGGAATCCAACTTGTGGCGTCTGGGAGGACCTTCTGCGGGAAGCTGTGTGGGTATTCGAAAATCAGATCTGTTTCTGCAGCAGTCAGAGGACATATTTCAATCTACAGGTCTTTCTACCATCCACAGAACTCCAGGGAAAGGCTGAGTCCTCGGCAGAAGGGCCATCCCAGGAAAACTCAACAGGTTACCGGCACCACGCCGACCTGCTGCCCTCAAGCCCGGAAAAACCAGGTGGCCCCGGGACAAGCGGGAAACCCACCCCAACCTCAGTTCCCCTCGGCCCGCGGAGTCTATGGTAGATGCGTGGAACTTTCCACGAGGACGCCGGACATGGAGACGCAGGCCGCCCCAGCGCGCTTCCTCTCCGCGTACCTACCGTCGGCCGCGGCCCCCGGCAGTGCCAGCACCTGCAGCGCGCCCAGCAGCAGCAGCGCGGCCCGCGCGCACAGCGCCATTGTTCCCAGGGCCCCGGAGCTCCCGAGCTGCCCTCCGCGCACGCGACTGCTCCGCGTCCCCTTCCGCCGCGTCCGGCTCCCCGGCAGCGCCGCCGGCCTCGCTGGCGCCCCCACCAATGACCAAATAGGGCGCGGGCCGGGCTGGGGCGGGCCCGGGGCGTGGTCCGCAAAGTCAGGAGGGGCGTGGCCCAAAGGAGGCGGGGCCGGGGAAAACTGCCGAACCAGAGGGGGTGTGGCTCTGAGGAGAGGGGCGAGGCTGAGAGAGGGCGTGGCCGAAGGAGGCGGGGTGGGGCGTGGCTCTTAGAACTGAATGAGGCCTAGCAGAGAAGGGGCGGGGCGCTCGGAGGCGGGTGAGGGCGTGGCCTTTCATGCGGGGCGTGGTCGGAGCTGGGTGCATGGACCAAGGCGCCCCTTTTCTCTGCCACTGGCTGGCAGTGGTCTTTCGCGACGTCCGGAAGACAGGCTTTGTATAGCAGTTTTCGGGTGAGGATTGGGGCGTGTGCAGCTAGTAGCGAGAAAGGAAGTCACAGGCTCGATGACTGCAGAGGGAACCCCTCAGAGGAGTGTAGGAAGGTCAGACTCTACCTAAGCGCTCTCAAACTCACGTTCCAAAGTAAATACCAGGATCTTCATACTCCAGCTGCGACTCCCTTTTTCCGCATATGTGCGGAAACAACTAGAGTGGGCGAACTGTTGGAAACTTTGAATCTATAACCTCGGACCCTCTCTGCAGGGAGTCCACTGACCTGTTTCAGGACAGGCTGTTGTGATCTAGTTTTTTGACAAAAATCCCTCTTAAGCCCCTAGAGCCAATGCTCCCAAAGACTGTATTTTGACTCCACTCAGAACTCTAAAGTAGACTCCTCAACTAATGTCGAAGACAGATCTAGGGCACTGCAGCTCTCTCACACCTGATCCAGGGCACTTTGAATATAAACTAAAAACATGGTTATGAGACATACTTTTTTTTTTTTAAACCTCCAGCAAAGCTTATTGGTTATAGTTGTGTCCTGATCGTGGATTAACTGGTTGATCTGCTCTACATTTACAAGACTTACATCTGAGGTTGCAATCAGCCAACCCGAAAATAATGGCATCTACCACAGGTTTTTTAAAACAGTTGTATGTTTAGGATTTGGTGGTTCTGTTTCTGAAGAATCTGGCCATGGGACTAACAAGTACTAGGACATGGACTAGGAAGGAACGTTCTGTAGAATGGATGTTTGCCCCGACTCCAAATGTTGAAATGCAGTGCCCAGGGTGGTGATATAAAGATGTTGGGCATTGGGGAGATGATTGGGTCAGAAGAACAGAGCTCTGAACAATGAAATTAGTGCCTCATGAAAGTGGCCTGAGGGAAATTTCCACACACACACCCCACCCCCATCCCTACTACTACAAAGAAACAGTAAAAAATAGTCTATGAGACCAAGGGTCCTGAACAGACACCAAATCAGTTGCTGGCATTGCCTTGGACATCCCAGCCTCCAGAACTGTGCCAAGTTTGTGTTATGTATAAATTAGTCTAAGGTACTTTGTTACAGCAACAAGAATGTATAGAGACAATGTGAAGACAAAATGTCTACTTGAAAATTATTCCCCGGACTGACCTTGATGGAGCCTCCCCCAGAATGTCTGCTGCCTGATCCCTATACCATGATGTGAGTGGATGATTTGTTTCATTTTCAGGGTCTCTCATAGTCCACAACATCTTCCAATGCATGGCAATCCTCCTGCCTCAGCCTCCTAGGTGATGGGATCACAGGTGTGCACCACCATTCTAGGTGCTTGCTTTGTTTAGTGATAGCTCACTGTGACCAAATCAGCAAAAGTTCTCTAGACATACCATGGTGTTCACAACTGTCTTTGCTCATCTTCCTATAACAGGAATGTGAAGAGTGTTAGAATCAAAATGGATTCATGTTAACCCTACCAAAAATTAATCTGAGAAGTACAAAGGAAAAGTACTTATACTAAGGAAATGCTTGATAGAAGTCATCACAAAAGATTGCCAGGACCACAAGCTTGCACAGAAGCCACCAGAATCTTATGCAAAAAGTACTTTCGGCAAGCATGACTGTCTAGTAGTTGTTTCACCTCAGACTGATGCCATTCTTGTTATTGTGGCAGAGGAAATGTTTCAAGAGTACTGATGCAGTCTACCCTATGTCTTTAAATAGGCCCCTAACTGGTGTAGCAGCACAGGCCTGTAATCCCAGCCCTTAGCAGACAGAGGCAGGAGGATTGCTGCAAGTTCAAGGCAATGTGAGCTATATAGTAAGTTCCAGGTCAGGCTGAGCTGGATATATAGTGAGACCCTGTCTCAACCAAACCAGCAGCCGGAAATGGAGGCACAGTCCTATAATCCCATCACTTGGGAGGCTGAAGGAGGATTGGGAATACATGGTCATCTTCAGCTTTTAGCAAGTTTGAGGCCAGCCTGGACTACATCAGACCCTAACTCAATAAACCTGTCCAACATTGATCTGCCTGGTCCAAGATCTCAGCATCTAAAACCAGGTCTTAAGGGTCCTGCAGCGGCCATACCCCAGGGGCAGGTGTCTGAAGGTCATAGGCAGATGTAACAGGCACCTGCTACCTCACTGGGGTGGTGCTTCAGGGCATGGCTCAAGCAACCACCCACTACATCTCCCTTTTGTCTAAAGAAAGTTCTAACCTAACACAAAACTATATACAATAGGAATGATTATTAAATATTGTCCAGAAGAAATAACAATGACATAAATAAATGGAACTACAATGAACAAGAACAACATCAAGCAAGAGACACATACTAAAATCCAGAGATGTCCAGAACACAGGTAAATGGCATGTTACAGAGATTATTCCAAAAGGTGTCCTATCCTGAAGAATTTGAGTCTAGTACTTAATATGTTCAAGCTAAGATACGACAAGATTGTAATTATAACTGTTAGTCTTCAACCCCATCAAAGACCTGAGAAGGAATATAATAATACCTGAGAAACAGGAAATGCAGGCAAGCAATCTTTAAAAATCTTTCAAGAATAGACAGAGACAGTTGGCAGCCTGGACAGTCACCTAAAGATTCTCAGCACCTTTGGGGCATTCATTTTGACTACAGGCCTAGAATATCTGACAGACCATTTTCAGAAGCAGGAATTTTGAAAGGCCATCTTACCCTGTCTTGGCAGAGTTCAGAAGTCACTTTTCCTTGTGTCCTGCTCGTCCAGAAAGGACAGCATTCGTACTGTCAGCAGTCGAGGCAAGGGCAGTTCTTTGCCCAGCAGGCTGTTATGCCAAGAGGAAGACAAACTTCTAAACCGAGTGTCTCAGAAGCCCAACATTCTCTCCAGAACAGATTGGTGCTGCCAGGAGCAATCGTGTCTCATGTCAGCAGAATTCTGTTATTTAAATGCCATATTCGCTAGGCCTATGAAGTGTTTGAAGATCACCTGTCCATCTGACCTATGTATCTGTAAATCTGGACAACCTAACTAACACAACTATAGAGATGACAAGCATAGGTGACTATAAATCTGTAAGTCTTATCTACCGGAATAACCTAAGGACTAAGGCTTCATGTAAACAAGATAAACAGTCTGTAAGCAAATGTACAGTAAAAGGACAATGACCTCAAAATTGTGACAATACACAAAAAACTTAAACAGAGGTAGAAATGTATAGTACAATATGCAATATGACAACAATATCCTTAATATGTATCAATATGCAAAATATCCTAAACATAAATAGAACATACATACATGTATGATAAACATTACATTCGTATCAATATACAAGGTATTTCAAATAGGAGTAAAAATATATGTACAACACAAGAAATATAGTTTTGTATTTGTATCAATATACTAATCATCTTTTTTGTTTGTTTTGTTTTTCGTTTTTTGTTTTTTGAGACAGGGATTTTCTGTATAGTTTTGGTGCCTGTCCTGGAACTCACTCTGTAGACCAGGCTGGCCTCGAACTCACAGAGATCTACCTGCCTCTGCCTCCTGAGTGCTGGGATTAAAGGCGCGTACCACCACTGCCTGGCTATACTAATTATCTTAAATAGGAATATAAAAATAGTTTACATTTGTATCATTATACAAGAAGCCATAACCGTGCAAATTATTTAAAGCTGATATTTTACTAAATTAGTTTACTAGTAAAAGAGCAGGAAGCAATTCTAAGACAATGACGCCCCCTCTCCCAAAGGTTTCATGTTTCTCAGGATTGTGGATGTTGGTTATAGGGTTGGGGGTGGAACAAAAAATTAGACTTGTTATTCTCCTTAAGAAAAGAAAAGGGAAATGGATAGGTACAGGATTTTAAGGTAGATTACTGTATATACTAGTAAGCTAATTTAGTAAACTAATTATAGTCCAGTGGCATGATAGACACTGATGGACCCCAATGAGGAGGTTAAAAGTGAGTTGGGGTTAGAGAGATGTCTCAGTTAGCGAGCATCTGCTGTGCAAGCATAAGGACCTGAATTCAAATGCTCAACACTCATGTAAAAACTGGGCATAGTGACAGATGTCTCTAACCCTAGTGCTGGCAGGGGCAGAGACAGGTGGTTTCCCACAGCTTGCTGGCTAGACACCTGGTATGTTTCTAGTTCAGAGGGACACTGTCTCAAAATAACTAAGTAACTAGATAGTAGAAATCCATACAGAAAGGTACACAACATCTGGTCTCCTCAACATGTGCACACAACTTTCACGTGCACACGTACACTATACATATACATACATACAAAGTACTCGATGTCTATTTATAAAGAAGGTGGAAAGGGAACCTGGCAAATTCATGTCCATCACACCTACATTATGATTTACTTTATAACCATGAAAGTCTAGTATTTTAATCATTAATAAATGTAAAAATATAGGCTATAGTTACAGGAAATTCTCAAAAATAATGATTTCATATACATTATTTTCTTGATTTTTGTTTTTGTTTTTGTTCTAAGACAGGGTTTCTCTGTGTAGCTTTGGTGCCTGTCCTGGATCTCACTCTGTAGACCAGGCTGGCCTCAAACTCACGAGATCTGCCTGGCTCTGCCTCCCAAGTGCTGGGACTAAAGGTGTGCACCACCACCACCTGGCTCATTTTCTTGATATCTTTTTAATTAATGAAACATTTCATTGTTTTCAATAAGCATGCTACTGGGTGTGAATTTGTTCTATTTAAATATACAAGGGAGTCAGAGCAGTGGAGGGGCACACCTTTAATCCCAGTACTTGGGAGGCAGAGGCAGGCTGATCTCTGTGAGTTCGAGGCCAGCCTGGGCTACACAGCTGGTTCCAGGACCGCCAGGGCTACACAGAGAAACCCTGTCTCGAAAGAACAAAAAGCAGAGAAAGAGTGAGTGGGGGGCATTTTATTATTCAAATTATATATTAGGTTATACTATTATACTATGATAGTAGTTATGTATATATAATAGTATATATTATACTATAATAGTAGTGAAGCTTTGTTTTCTGACACTCCTAATTCTAATAAATATTTGTACAAGTATCCAAGAGGATTTTGATTAACAACATCCCTTATTAAAAAAGTGCAAGGAAAGAACCAGGTCTACAAAGTTGTCCTATGACCTGCATATTCATACCCCAATCATAAAGGAAAAATGTAACAATCACAATAAACATTAAAATACCCCTGAAGGAGCAGATGTGAATTGCTTTCCATGTAGGAACAGCAGAGCTTGCTGTCTTGGAGCTTGTCGCAGTGACAAAGCACTGAGTGAAAGCAAACTTAAGGCTGTACTTTGGCCCACAGCTCAAGGGGCACAGCCTAGAGCGTAGGGAGGCCACATGTCCTCAGTCAGGAGGCAGAACCCACGTTCTTGCCCCTTTTAACTTTGATTCAGTCTAGGATCTCAGCCCAAGGAATGGTGCCACTCTTCAAGATGGGTCTGCCCTCCTTCCTTAAACCTCTCAGGAAGCACTCTCAGTAGACATGCCTACAGGTATACCTCCTAAGTGGTTCCAAGTCCAGTTGGCAATGAAGACTAACCATCATACTTGCTTAAAAATTCACCACGGTAAGTTTTTAATTAAAAAGAAACAGGTGCTGGGTTTAAGGTCTGTGTGCCTGTAATCATAGCACTCAGGAGGTGTAGATGTTCAAAACTACCCTTGGCTACATAGTTTGAAGCTAGCCAGCCTATATGAGAGATAAATAATGGAGCAGATGCTAGAGGAGGGTCCATCTGGTCTACATTCTATGGATAATTACCTCATAGCTATGTTGTTAATAAATTTGTTGTTGATAAATTAATATTTGCATGATGAAGGAATCAGAACCATCAGGCTTTGAGACTGTGATGGCTATAAATTAGGCAAAGCTGTGGAAAGATTTCACAAAAGGCTGTAAATTGGCCTGTGTCCATTTCCATGTCTCTGCCAAGTGCCTGTCAGCTTCCATTTTAGTGGATGGACAGCCATGATAAACTCTGATTGAGTCTTACAATGAAAGCCCACTTACCCATTTCTTCCCTCTGCATTCTAGAATCCCTGTTTTCCTTACACCTTCTCCTCTCATCTTTTAGTTCAGTCTTCCTCAGAGGGGAAATTGCAGCCAATGTGCATACAGTTAATCAACCACAAAGAACTGCATATCTTTTGTGTTTAACATTGTTTAAGACTCTAGAGCGACAGGAGTAAAAGGGAAAATAAAATGAGCTAAAAACAAAGACAAACCAAAAATAAGCAAAAAATAGAAGCCTACACATTTGGACTTTCCACTACTAATCTGGAAGCCATACATAGTGTCACTGACTGCAGCTCCAAGGCAGGGAAGACAGATGCAAGAACATGGCTGCAAGTTTGAGGCCAGTTTGATCTATACAGTAAGTCCCAGGCCAGCCAGGGACACTTAGCAAGACCCTGTTTCAAAAACACAAAAATAAGTGAGGGAAAAAAAAGTTCTGAGTGGATTGAAGTTCAAAAGGGATGGCTTTTTAAAAAGGGAGGACTATGGAACTTTGGGTAGTGTTATAGGGGATCTTAGGTCACTACCCCACCACTTCTTAAAAGAAGCTAGGAAGCATATGAATAAAGGAAAGTGGAAGGGCTCTCTAGAGGCTCAGCACTTAAGAGCATTTGCTGTACAATCCTGAAGACTCGGGTTGGGATCCTGGAATCTGCATTGACAGCCACACACATTCTGAGTGGAGCATGCATGCACACACACACACACACACACACACACACCACACAAATAAAAATTAAAGGAATTAAAGGAGGGTGGATTTATTTACACTTTGACCAAATCAGAGTGAAGGAGGATCCTGGTGTCTGTCTGCATTTTCTGTAGCACTATTACACTTTTCTAGAAAAGGTGAAATAAAAGCCGGGAAAAAGACAGATGCTCACTTTAGTAATCAGACCTGTATGGACTCTCCTCTGCTGTCACGGAGGCTCCAGTCTTCCCCTTGCCCCAGAATGGGACTCTGGAGATGTTTTCACTCTCTGGAGTCCACACTTTCAACAGCCTGACAGACAGTTGGAGCGGACAAGTGCAGCTGTGGTCGGTATCCACCTAATGTCGTCCCCCTTCTGGTGCTAGGATTAAACACTGGACCCAGACGGCTTCCCAGAAACAGACTTCACTGTTTGCTCATGGTTTCAGGTCACAATCAACACTGGCAGTGGAAGTCACAACAGCAGGAATGTGAGGCCGCTGGTCACATGGCATCTGTAGACCAAGAGGAGAGAGATAAACTGAGTGAACATTTGCAGCCAGTTCACGTTCTCTGTGTTATAGGATTGTACAGTGCAGGAACCCTAGCCAGTGACTTGTCCCACCCACAATTATGATGGGTCTTCCTGGAGCTGGAGAGACTGTTCAGTGGTTAAGGCTGCTCCTCAAGAGGACCGGTCCAATTTCCAGCACCCCTATGTCAGTACACAAGTGTCTGTAACTCTAGTCCCAGGGGACATAAAGCCTCAGGGAGCAGCAGG